>NW_027438509.1:0-76446 GCF_000715075.1 Nicotiana tabacum
GTCCTCTACCATGCTGAAACTGGCCCCTCGAAGAAGCACCACTATAACTACCAGATCCTCGAGGCTTCTTGGCCTCCCTCTCCTCTCCTCTCCTTTCGATCCCTCGAAGAAGCTCCTCTCTGCGGTACTGCGGCACATACTTCTCTAAGAAGAGAGTGGAGAACTGCTGCCAAGTAAGGGGTGCTGCTCCAACCGGTCTACGCCTCTCATACGCCTCCCACCATGTGAAGGAAGCCCCAGTAAATTGAAAAGTGGTAAATGCCACACCACTAGACTCAAGAATCCCTGTTGTACGGAGAATCCACTGACTCTTATTAAGAATACCCTGGGCATCCTCGCCCTCGGCACCACTGAATGTCGGAGGCTGGAGTCTACCAAACCTCTCAAGATTATGCTGCTCATCATCCGGCATAACTGGCATAACAAACACCTGAGCTGGTGCAACTGGCTAAGCTGGAGGTACCACCGGTGTCTGTAGTCCCTGCACTACCTGCTCAGGTGTGCGAGCAGCGGGGTTCTAATTACCTCCCCCGGCTTGTAAAGTAGCTGCTACTCTAGTGGTTGAAACTGTCTGAGCCAGGCTAGTGCAAACTGATAAGATCTGTGCCAAGGTCTCCTGAAGACCCGGAACCACGATAGGCATAGCTGGTGCCTGAACTGGTGCTGCTGGAGCACCCATAGCTGGAGCTTGATCCGGAGCCGGGGCAGCTGATGGTTCAACAGGTGCTGCCCTCGCTGCTCTGCCTCTGCTACATCCACGACCGCGTCCACAACCTCTAGTGGCCTCAGTGGGTGGCACTGGTGGTCATTCGCTTCATCCGGTAGCGCGAGTCCTCGCCATCTGCGAGAGAATCGAATAACAGAAGTTTAGCGTTCAGATCAACAAGTTCGCACGATAGGAGTTTCAAGAATACGAAGTTTTTTCCTAAGGGTTCTGCAGCCTCTCAAGGATTAATACAGACATCTCTGTACCGATCCGCGAGACTCTACTAAACCTACTCATGACTCGTAAGACCTATGTAACCTAGGCTCTGATACTAACTTGTCACGATCCAATCCCCAAACCCGGTCATGATGGCGCCTCTCGTGAAGACAATGCCAGCCAGACCAAAACGGAACACCTATTTTAAACAGTTAATTGTCATAAACAGTAATAACATATAATATAACACTCATAAATTGCGGAATTTTAACGTTAACAACAGTAGGAACCATCCCGACACAACCCAAACCGGGGTGTCACAAGTCATGAGCAACTAAGAAGTCCGGATACAAGTCTACTGAACACAAAATCCGATACAATAGTTCAGAAAAAAACATGGAAATGATAGGATAAGGGATGCACGGGGCTGCGTACGCCAACAACTACCTCGTAGTCTCCAAATCACTACCTGGACTATGAGAAATCTGCACTTAGGAGCAGACTCTGCGATGCCTGAATCTGTACACGTGGTGTAGGGAGTAATGTGAGTACTCCGACTCAGTGAGTAACAATTATAAATAATGGCTGAAAGTATGAAAACACGTAAAGACACAAAATAATTCCATATAAAGCAGTAAAATCACTTAAAGCAGTAAATCAGTGAAGAATCAAATGATATTCCCTTTTAAAACAAGTAAAACAGGTAATTTAACAGGTAAATAACAAGTAGAAATCCGCCCCTTGGGCACAGTATCAATCGCTCAGCATAGTATCAGCCCCTCGGGCCCACTCTCAGTATAGTATCAGCCCCTCGGGCTCACTCTCGGATAGTATCAGCCCCTCAGGCTACTTCACAATCACTCATATCAGCCCCTCAGGCATAGCAACAATAACTCATAACAATGGGCACACGCGCTCACTGTGGGTGTGCAGACTTCGGAGGGGCCCCTTACAGCCCAAGCGCTATATAAAGCCACCTCGTGGCATCATCACTCGGCACTCGGCCTCACATCACTCAAGCCACCTCGTGGCATATAAAGTATCTCAGGCCCTCGGCCTTATATCACTCAGCATATCCTCACATATGGCCCTAGGCCTCACTCAGTCCAAAATCATCACATGCCCCTTGGGCATTAGTAAAACAGTAGTTCTCAGCCCTAAACATGATGTAGAAATATCATTTAAGTTTCAAATCTGAGTAAAAGTGGTTGAGTTTGTAAAATACTAGATATCAATAGGACTGAGTTCAAATATTAAGTCAAGCAGTGAGGAAAATCCCCGAAGGGTTCAAATAGTTGGCACGAAGCCCAAATATAGCAATCAACCCAAATCATGATGATAACAAATGCATTTTAGTCAAATATTCAGTAAAGTCATCAAGCGGGATGGACCAAGTCACAATCCCCAGTAGTGAAAGACCCCACGCTCATCATCCAGCGTGTATCTTGACTCAATATAGCACAACGTTGTGCAATCCGGGTTTTCAAACCCTCAGGACATCATTTACAACCGTTACTGACCTCGAACTAACTAATTCTCTAGCTCATGATGCCTTTGCCTCTCGAATTGGCCTCCACGCGCGTCGAATCTATCCAAAATTAGAACGAATACGTCATAATATGCTAAGGGAACAAAGCCCAAGCAAAAACATTCGAAAAATATCAAAAATCTCGAAATTAGCAAAACTCGAGCCCCGAGACTACGTCTCGGAATCAGATAAAATTTACATTTTCAAAATCCTCATACCTTCACGAGTCTAACCATACAAAAATTATCCAATTCCGATACCATTTGGTCCTTCAAATCATCATTTTACATTTTTGAAAGGTTTCACAATTTTCTTCCCAAATTCCATCTCAAATCACGAATTAAATGATAAATTCAGTGATAGATTCATGTATTATAGCCAAATCTGAGTTAAAATCACTTACCCCGATGAATTTCTTGAAAAACCTTCGAAAAATTGCCAAAATCCGAGCACTCTAGGTTAAAATATTAAATAAAACCCAATACCTCGTATTTATAGGTACCTGTCAGGTTTCAGCTACCACGGCCGCGCCCATTTTTGTGCGGTCCGCGCGACGCCAATCGCGGCTGCTTTTGGTGCGGTCCACACAACACTCAACGCGGGCACACTTATTTTTGTGCGGACCGCGTGAGTGAGTTCCGGGGCCTGCAACCCCTGAAGACTTGCTACAGCTATGATTTTTGCACTAAAACATCCTGGAACCTACCCGGAACTGCCAGAACATCGAACTAATTGCACCAACGAATCCCATGACATCGTTCAAACTTGCTCAAAACTTTGGAACGCTCACAACAACATCAAATCTCCAATTTAACATAGGATTCAAGCCTAAGAACTCCAAGAACTCTTAAATTATGCTTTCGATCAAAAGGTCTATCAAATCTCGTCCGAATGGCCTGAAATTTTGCACACACATCCCAAATGACAAAATGAAGCTACTGCAACTCTCGGAATTCTAATCCGACCCCAATATCAAAATCTCGCCTATCAACCGGAATTTGCCGAAATATCAATTTCGCCAATTCAAGCCTAAATCTTCTCTACAACTCCAAAACTCATTCCTATTGCGCTCCTAGGTCACAAATCACCTTCCTAAGCTAACCAAACCATCAGAACTCACTTCCGAGCCTTCTAACACATAAGTCAACACCTATTTAACTTTTCCAACTTAAGCCTTCTTAAAAGAGACTAAATGTCTCATTTCTTACCAAATCCTCTCTGAACTCGAACTAATCGAATCGATCACATAAAACACGGATACCGAAGCGTAAAGAAGCTGAAATGGGGAAATAGAGCGGTAACTCATGAGACGACTAGCTGGGTCGTCACAAGAAATTAGGGTATACTAAATTATGCAGGGCGTATTTGCATGAGTTCTATGTGATTGATCTATACAAAGGTTGACATAAAGTTTTATACGCAGTACTTATGGGCGGACTATTTGACAAGGCGCTTGATTTGGATAAATAATTATGTTAAAAATCATATATACATGATCTTTAGGCGAGTGAGAACATTCTAAATACATGATCTCTACACGATTTACGTTTGGACAGTGAAGCTATTTAAAGAGCGAAATTAATCACTTTTAGTCCTATAGACATGCTTGATATATGAGTGATAACCTCCTATAGGCATGATCTCTAAGCAGTTAATATCTGGGCAGCAAAATAAAGAACGACACACACTTGTTTTGTTTTATCCCTATAGGCATGTTATCTTAGGCGGCAGTATGAAGGAAATAGTAGTAGCATCAATTTGATTAACCACATTGACGTTTTATAGACATGGTATCTAGGTGTGACAATCAACAATACTTATCTTAATTCCGATAGACATGCTTTCTAACATTTACAATTGCATTAGTCCTAAGTCATGCTTTCTAAATGAATAGGCAAGCAAATCAATACATAGCACATATAAACAACAAGCAAACCAGTTAAGGCCCTACAGTCATGTTTTCTACCCTTTCATGCGAAGAATAGGACATCCCAGCCCCCCGCTTGCACTAATCCTCAATCATTTGTTACTACAAGTTATTACAAGCGCAAATGAAATAATACAAATGCAAATATGGCAAGTTATAGACTGAAATAAACATAGGCCCATTAAATAGTTACAGTCCCAATGCAAACATAACCCAGTAATATTTCTAGACCTTCGCATAATCATCAAACCCAAATCCCAAGTTCACATAGACAGGAGAGTGTTTTCTTTCAACATGCGGCATTCCTTGATAGTATGCCCCTTGATGCCTGAGTGATAGGAACAAGTCTTGTTGTTACTGACCCACTGAGAAGGGTTTTCAATTGCAGATATAGGAATGGGAATGACATAACCAGCAACCTTCAATCTCACATATAGTTAGGCTATAGGCTCGGCGATAGGGATCTATTATTTGGGAGTTCTGCGGTCAAAGTGTAGTTGATGTTTTGGGTAGTTTTGACGGACAGGGGGAGATGAATAGTAGTTTGTTGGCTGGGTATTGTAGGTGTGGTAGGTGGTGGTGGGGTAATGGTATTTTGGAGGTGATGGTTGATATGTTGGTAGAGGTGTCTGATAAGTTAGGAGAGACTTAGGGCCTTGGGCTACCATCACTACACCCACTTCATTCTTCTTTGCAATTCCCCAGACTATAAGGCCTTATTGGTAGCTTTTAGAGCCTTAAAGGTTAGTAATTATACCACTCTAGATGCCCTCTTCTATCCTTTCTCACAACTTGATGTTGTTGGAGAACTTGTGATTCTCTATAACCATCAATATCTCATAGTATTGTGGATCTTGTGCTCATACAAAAAAATTGTTCATTTGTGCCTCCTCTAGCAGCTGCCTCACCTTGGGAACATCTGATCTCCAGCAGGTAGCATACTTACAGAAGGTCTCTGCTGGCTTCTTCTTGAGTTCTGAATATAGAAAATGTCTGGTGCATTTTTATTGTTGAAACCTGAATCTTACTATGGAATTGAATGCCATGCTAGCCCAATTAGACCACTTCTTTGGATTCTGACAAATATACCAAGATAAACATCCCCAGTGATACTTAGCATGAGCAACTTTATGCGGATTTGCTCATTCTTTCCCTCTCATACAAGTTTATCACAGTAAGTCCTCAAATGCACCTTGTGATCATAGGTTCCATCGAAATCTCAAACTTAGGAGGTTTCTAAACCTCTGATAGTTCCACATCTGGTAGGATAAACAAATCTTCATAATATAACCCTTCGACACCTTTTCCACCCTTAACGCTCTGGACTCTTCCAGTCAACTTCTTCAACTGTTCAGCCATGTTCCAGATGAGCAGGTCCTTCTCCGTTGGTTTGGGTATGTATTGTGTTTGTTGTTGGGTGTGTTGTAGAGTCTCCACAAATATCAGGTTGCCTTAGTGCATTCCTGGGACTTGAATATATGGGTGATCATTGATTAAGGTCTGAGGTGGATTGGGGGTAGGTTGTGGCACGTTCTCAGGGGTATGATAAGTCGTGGTTTATGGATACTAGGTTGTCTTATGGTGGAGTTGCTGAGAATTTTGTAATGGTTGAGGGGTAAGGTTTTGATGGGGTGTGGCATTGTGGTATTGATACATTTTATGAGGTTTTTGTGGAGCAAAAGGTGGTGGAATTTGGGTTTGTGTGTTCTGGGGTGGTGTTTAGTTTTTGGCGGTTGTGTTCTGATGGTTGATGTTGGGCACATTCAAAGTAAGGGAGAGATTGGCGATATTTTAGACCCGCTCGAGTTCGCCTTATAACTCCAAAATCTTCTTCTCTAACCGTAGAACAAATTCATTTTTTCCTGGAGTACGTCTTCCTTCTTAAGTGTCTACATTCTCTGATATAGTGGCATTGTCTTTACAGTTACTGCTCAAATAGTACATCTTTTCTTTTCCTTTAACATTGATGTCGTTAGGTGGAGGAGGAGGTGGAGGACCTCTGGATCTTGTGTGATATGATGACAATGCCAGAATGCACGATCCAACCATTGGGGATGGGAATAATCAAAAGAAAGAAAAATTAAAGGTAGCTAAGTCAGTAAGACAAAATAAAAGGGTGTTTGCAATATTTAAGCAAGTAGCATGTAAGACATGCAACAGTTTACGTCCTAATTTGGGACATCGTTGTGCTCGAGGTAGGCCTAAGCGACAAGTACTTGGAGAAAATTTATGCCAATGTTACCTCATTCCATTAATGTGAAAAATATCTTTACTAAATCGAAATAATAATATAAAGTCACTAATGGCATGAAGCCTTATTACATCGAGATCTAACAAAATGTAACTATAAAGTAATAAAGGAATTTCCTCCTAATCTATTTGGTCCCAGAAGGACCTTTTCCATGATTTCTTTTTTTACTCCATCAATCACACTCCCCGGGTCGCACATGTTGAGTAGCAAGTATACCATCGCTAGCTTTCCTCCTTCATCGTAGCCCATACCTTGGCAATCTCAAAGCCTCTTCTTCATATTTTCTTCCAATTCTATCAACCCTTGCTCTAAGTGCTCCAATCCCTGTGTTGACTTGTTCGCAATCTCCTTCCATTATTTTATTGCCTCCATGGCTATCTTATGATATTCCAAATGTTTGGCCTTAGATTTGGACACTCTTTTGCGTAGCCTCTTGTACTTTACATGAGTCTCAACCACTTCATTTATGATCATGTCTTTCATATTGACTCCTGGTTTGACATCCCCAGTTATATCGTCCTCTATCAATGATAGGTAGTAATACATATGCCCAATGTAGTACATGTCTGGCTCGATGGTCTCTCCATCAACAATGATCTTTTGGTGCCACATGTGTTGGGCCTTGAACTTGAATGGAATGACGACCCTTTTGAAGTCTTCCTTACTCTTAATCATATTAGAAACCCGAGGTATGACCTGCTTCCTCCCAACTTGCCTCATTACCCTTATAAGAGCGTAAGGGTAAATGCCCCATAATCCAATCAACACCAAATGAATACACCTAATCCAATCAACACCAAATGAGTGGTCCATTGGGACCTGATTATGAACTATTTACTAGGAAATCACTCAAACATCCAATGCACTTGTTTGTCGATTAGATTACTGAAGAAGCATACCCACCCTTCAGTATTCCCAAGTTTTGCAAACCTATCAAGAGCAAAAGTCATCTTCTTTGGATGACGAACGGAAATATAGTCATTCAATGGTCTACGCAAGAGCTCGTGACACTAATTTCCCCTCTGAAAATGCTCCAACAGCCAAACCTATAGCAAAATATTGCAACCATCAAAATGTTTGAACCCATGTTTGCACTGATCTCAGCTAGTATCATAGTAATGATAGTGTGTTTCTACCCCAAGATCCCTTCCATCATAGTCCTAGCGACCATGGCCAAATGAGTGTGATTTCTTTCTCCTTGCATTGGAAATTTTCAAACTCAGAGAGCAGGCTATGAAGACTTAAACTTGACAATAAACTCATCCCAAAGAGGTGATATCCAACTCCTCATGATGGAAGGTGTATGATTTGTTGTGTCCATACCATTCATAGAGAAACTCAAAAGGGACGTAGGATTTTTTCAAGCAACAAACTTGTCATTTTTCTTAAACCCTAGCATTTTCAGAAAATCGCATGAAGTATGATTTTTTGTCACCAAAAGAGCCAGACTATCCCACGGAAGTTTAGCGAAACCCCCAATTTATTCTAAAAGAGGAGTCATTTCTATATTTCCAAATCGAAGACAACTCTCTTTTCATCCCAGAACATAGTGGCTTCCTCAATTAATTCTTTCTTTGGTTGGATGTTCAACAAAGATGGAAAATTACCCAATACCCTTCTTACATTGTTTCTATGACTTGGCGGAAGGTCATTCCACCAATTAATTAGTAGAGGTGGGATTTTCTTAACCATGCCAAACTTAGGAATTTTGTGCCTCATTTTCTGCAAACAAATAAAAGGCTTGCCCTTTCCCCCTACAGATTTGATTATTTATGCAATAACGGTCAACATATTGGCACATTTTCTCCAAGTAATGCACATAACATTATTGTATCCCTTGGGATTGTTTAAATCCCTTTTGACTTTGGACAAGGCTTATCTAATAGGATTAATACGTCAGTGAAGTTTTAATCCATACTAGGTTTTAACATGATGATTGTACATTTAAATCAGAGCGGGGTTTCTAAGATGGTCTACACTGATACTCTTAGCGGACGACTTGAGAGGGAAAGGCATGTGACCGTCGAATGCACCATTGATGGACTATTATAGCGCTAATAAGCCTTTCCAATTTAAAAAGGGTGTTTCTTAGGAAAGCGCAGACACTCATCAAGCGCCGCTATGTTGATAATATGCACGAGTGGAGTATGATGTTGAAAATATGCTATATGCAAAAAATAAGATGTAGCCAGATATTTTGTATGGTGAAAGCACATAAGGGTAGTAAATAATGCAATAAAATAAACAAGAGAAAGAAGGGAATAAAGGTAAAGACAAAGGTAAGAAGTTAGCATAGTTCACAAAAAATTTTACAAACATAATTAAAAGAAGTAGATAAAGAAGATATGGATGGGAGATCCATGATATAGTAATTTCAAGAAAATAAGGGTAGTAGGAAGAGGTATGTACATGAAAGAAGTCAAATAATCCAACAATCCACACAAGCATAAATTCTTTATGGTAAGAGCCTAAATATATCCCCAGCAGTGTCGCCATGTTGTCGCACCCCATTTTCTCGCGAAAGTGCTTTTTAGCGTGTGGCAACTCTTTTAAATGAGTATTAAAAGATAAGAACCACCACCTAATAATTTTAAGGTGAGTTAGGACACCTATTTGCAAATAACTCTATTTTAACTAGTCCGTGTCACCAAAGATCGGGTAAGGGCTCGAATTACCTCAAAGAGAAAAGGTTAGGCACTCTTTGAGGTTCACAATTGTGGGTCCTGGCCAAATTTTATGATGTGTGGGGGATTATAGAATTACAGTTATCCTATGTGATCATGTAAATTGTAACAAAGAATCCAATTATAACAAGTATTAGAGAGAGAGAAGTGAGTCATACATAAATAATTGATACAAGTTTCGAGTGTTACAAGATATCTCCTAGTTTGATCTAAGTTTGTACAAATAGGTACATAAGTAGTAAATATGAGGGGTCCTAAGTTTTTAGCCTAGAGGATCACCTTGTGTAACATTAAAGATACTTTGCAACTCCATTAAATGTAAGGGTTGCTCATATTCAGCGGGCACAATCTATCATCTCTTGCTACCCAGTTACTACCTTGAAGTTGTTTACCTAAGAGTGTTCTAATTCAATTCTAAAATGTGTCATGTGTGTACTTTACTCGTCCCATGCCTATGGTCCAGGTGGCCTTGGACCTACTACATTAGTGGTTCTAGACTTCCTTAGGATGCTCGAAATGATAAAACTAGGTGCACAATTAAAAAACAATTAGGACTGCACATAGTTAATAATTAAGGGACCAAGTTAGCCTCCTCACATAGACACAGATGCACGCAGACACTTATGAGCTTATTCTAACGGTGTTCAAATAATTAGGCAGACGGCTATAGATGGGAAGGTTTGAAATTAGGATACATTGAATTGTGCAAGACCTATAGGAATGATTTCTATGTGATTGATCGATACAAAGGTTGATGTAAACTTTTATAGGCAGACTTTTTGATAAGGTGCTTGATATTAATACATAATTCTGTTAAAAATCTTATAGGCATGATATCTAGGCGAGTGACATCATTCCAAATTTATGATCTCTACACGATTTACGTTTGGACACTGAAGCTATTAAAAGCGTGAAATTGCTCACTTTTAGTCCGATAGACATGCTTTCTAGATGAGTAGTAATATTCTATAGGCATGATCTATAAATAGTTAATATCTATGTAGCAAAGTAGCGGAGGACACACACTTGTTCTATTTATCCCTATAGGCATGTTATCTTAGGCAGCAATATGATGGGAATAGTAGTAGAAACAATTTGATTAACCACATTGAGGTCATATAGACATGGTATCTAGGTGTGACAATCAGCAATTCGTATCTTAATTCCTATAGACACACTTTCTAACATTTGCAATTTCATTAATCCTAAGTCATTCTTTCTAAATGAATAGGCAAACAAATCAACACATAGCACATATAAATGATAAGAAAACCAATTAACGCACTTTTATAAACATATTAAAAAATGAAGAAATCCTATAGGCATGGCATCTAGATGCTAAATTTCGTTTAAAGCCTATGAACATGATTGCTTAATGAAAAATAGATATGCAAGATTCAAAAAGACTTATAGGCATATTTTCTATACGCATATGTGATATTCAGTTTCAGGTATTTGTGGACATGGTATCTAGATGAGAGAATGTAGAAATTTAGAAACCTATAGGCAGGATATCTATATGAGAGAATGCAGAAATTTAGAAACCTATAGGTAGGATACCTATACGAGAGAATGCAAAAATTTAGAAACCTATTGGCAAGATACCTAGATGAGACAATGCAGAAATTTTGAAACCTATAGGCAGGATGTCTATATAAGAGAATGTAGAAATTTAGAAACCTATAAGCAGGATGTCTACCCCTTTGCATACATAGCTATCCCTCCCTTTTTCACTAGCCATCCCCAAGATGTTATTACAAAATTATTACAGCCCAGAATAAAGTAAATTAAAGAAAATACATCAGAAATTAAAAAGTACAACCAAGGAGAGCCTGATTCAGACTTCCTGTCTAAAATATAAAGTAAACCAACTCCAAGAGATCATGTTCCAAAGCATTTCTCACATTTGGATGTGTCAAAGTTCCCTAAGAGTCTCATATGAACTCCGGGTAGTGCTTACACCCAAATATATCACCAGATTAAGACATAGTGCAGTGTGGAAGGGTCAGCCCTCAGGTGTCCAAGTTCAGAGGGAACTCAAGGTCCCAAGGTAAGGATCACAAGAGGGGGGTAGAACTTAGAGACTAAGAGAGAGTGCAAGTGCAGAAATAGAATGCTGAAAGGGGAAAGGGAAAAGGGAAACATCTTAAATCTGTACACATAGGGGTATATGGGAATGGGGAGGTTGCGAGGAGGTAAAAGCAGGCTGGTAGGCATACACAGTAATGGGAGATGCTAGCATACCCAGAATGCTGTTAGAACATTATTAGAGGTTAGGACCCCAGTGGATCAAACTTAACTCGTGGACAATAACTTACATTGCCCTGCCTTCTATCATAACTCAAAACACATAGGGGTACAGGGGAATGGGATTCATAACAAAACAAACAGAAGGAAATCAACATTCCACTTTAAGTGTTGAGATATACAGAAACAACAAGTAGACATGGACACAAAGCAGTGAATACACATTGTTGTGGTGCTAAAAATTAAATCCGGACATACCAGCTCTAAAGAGACAAATTGAGAAAAGTAGTAGGTGTTGTATACAGGCGACAATGTAGACACGAAGAGAAGATACTATTGTGTATAAGTGTGAGTTCAGAAAGACTGTGAATTGATGATGAGTTTGTGAAATAGTTGTGCATTTATAGTGTGAAAATCAGGCAGAAATAAGGTAAGAAAACAGTTAAGGAACTGATTGTCAATTAAGAATCAATTACACAAGACTTTCCATAATTAGGAAATTCAGATTCAACGCGTAAAATGATTTAAGAAAAGAAATTGAATAAGCACTTTGTGCAAAGCATGCAATTAGGGGCAAATACAGAAAAACTTATTTAAGGACAGGATTTTGAAGTACAAGGTTGTACAAATAAGGTAGGAAAATCAATTAGTAGCCAGTAAATCAATAGTTAGGGATCTTGTAATTACTGATCCATGAATGAACCAAGTCATAAAAGATGAGAAGGGTTTTAAAATTAAGTCGAGTCATGAGGAAAATTAGTAAACAAGGAAGGAAAATCAATTAGTCTTATTCAAAAGGAAGTCTGAACTAATCATAAATTTGAAAACTCTTTTAGAGGGAGGTTCATCACATATAAAGAGCATACAAACATGTTGAGTTGAAAGAATATGTTGTGCCATTGCAAAATCCATAGATAGTGGTTCGTCACATAAGTCAGTAGTGTAGAAGAGAAGTAGCATTCTGATAGCATGCAAAAGATCCAGTAAAAAAAGTTTAGAATTATGTGAAAACAAGGATAACCAAACTCAGTTCAGAGACTCGAAATTGGTCTGAAAGAGTTGGGGGTTTTGAAATAAAACCTTAGTTCGAGCAAATCACATAGCCAAACTTGGAAGAACCCCCAAATTTTAGGGTTTCCGCCATTAATCGAGTGCAGAGATGAGAGGGCAAGTAATAAAATTCGAAACAGGTTCAGAGGTCCCAGAAAAGAACTGAAACATCTAACATATTCCTTTCAACAACAAAACTCATGAGAAAACATGATAGAAACGTAACATGCAGAACACAACAGAAGAGCTCAAAGATAATAGAGTAGGAGAAGCTAATACGAAACATAATGGGAAAATTTGATAAGAACAGTAGAAGAAGCATGCTAAGAAGTTTTAGAAGAAACTTAAATAGAACGCAGTACACAGAACTTAATAAGAAACACTTAAGAGCATAGTGAAGGAAGATACGATAGGAGAAACACACAAGAACACAGTATAGGAAAACACAAGGACACGGTATAGGAGAACACCGTATAAGAAGCATACAAGAACACGGTAGAAGAAAATACAAGAACACAGTAGAGGTAGATACACAAAAAGAAAAAGAAAGTTAGAGAAACATTTAAATACTTTTCAGAAAACCCTAGATCGGAAAATAAATGGTTTTGAAAGTAGTTATTTGAAAGAAAAGCCAAAAAATCATTTAAAAGCTTAGGGAAAGAATAGATACACAACGGATCTAAAGGAATCGGAAAACCTCGAAGGGTTAGTGTTTCAGAAGAACCTCAGTAGTGAGAAAGGCTTGAAAAAGTCACTGATCTAAGCAGGAGAGGTCGTGGTCAGGCTCGAACAACCATAGTACGCCGGAGCAAAGCGGGAGATGGCCGTAGAACTTGAATCAGACAAAGCTTGGACCAAACTTCGTTGTGGTCAGGCCTTGAATCTTCAAAAACCAGGCGTATAGGAGTCGTAGGAGGCCAGTGTAGGATTCTGATTGCCTTGGAAGCCATGAATTCCGGTGGCTTTAGGGTGGAGGTGGTGGGAGGCGGCTAGGGTTTGAGAAGCTTCGAGAGAGTTTGAGAGAATGGGAGGGTTCAAAGACGGCTGGTAGGTGGAAAATTATTTAGGTTTAGGGGGTTAATGAGTAATTAAAAATGGTAAGGTTAAAATGTGGCCGTTAATCATTTTGATCAACGGCCTGGATTAAACGGGGGGTCAGGCGGGTCATTTAAACAGGCTGTGGGTCGGGTAATTTTAGGAATTGGGATGGGTAATTTGAAATTGAAATTGCGTTGGATTAGGGGTGCAAATTAAGTTGAAATTGAAATGAAATCTCGCTAGATTTTAAATAGCCACTTTTCCCCATTGATTTTATAAAAAATAGTAAATTAAAATATGGAAATAAATTGAAAGTACTAAAATGATTTATAACATATAATTATCAATTTAAAAATACTGGACTTAATTTTTATAAATACAAATGCAATCAAATCATAAATGAGGCTAATATTGCAATTACATGCAGTTGAGCTTTAAAAATACTAAATAATTTGTAAAAACATGCAAAAATTATATGGGATGTAGTTTAGCATAAATATGAGAATTCAACAAGTCAATCACCAAAAATAATAATTTTTGACACTTATTGGATTTTTCTTGATAAAATAAGGCAATAAAATTGATTTTAAAGGCCTTTAAAATTAAGGAAAAATGATACAAATATTTGTAAATACTTATATATGCATACATATGCTATTTTGAAAGTGTTTTGCATATAAAAATATACAGAAAAAAATTGGGTATCAACACTTGGGATCAGTTATTGCCATTTGCGGAGTTTGCTTACAACAATAGCTATCAGTCCATCATTCAGATGGCACCGTATGAGGATTTATATGGTAGACGGTGTAGATCCCTGGTGGGTTGGTTTAAGCCAGGTGAGGCCAGATTATTCGGCACAGACTTGGTTCAAGATGCTTTGGAGAAGGTCAAGGTAATTCAGCATAGACTCCGTACAACCCAGTCCAGACAGAAGATTTATGTGAATAGGAAGGTTCCTGATGTTTCTTATATGGTTGGAGAGCGGGTTCTGCTTCGGGGTTTGCCTATGAAAGGCGTTATGAGATTTGGGAAGAAAGGGAAGTTGGGTCCGAGGTTTATTGGCCCTTTTGAGATATTGAGGCGTGTCGAGGAGGTTGCTTATGAGCTTTCCTTACTTCCTAGCTTGGCAGGAGTTCATCCGGTATTTCATATTTCGATGCTCCGTAGGTATCACGGTGACCCGGCAGTGGCAATCTCAGTCCAGTTGGACAAGGATCTATCTTATGTTGAAGAGCTAGTGGCAATATTGGACAGGCAGTTTAGAAAGCTGAGGTCAAAGAACATTGCATCCGGAAAGATTTAATGGCGGGATCAGCCGGTCGAGGAGGCGACTTGGGAGACCAAGCAGGATATATACAGTCGTTACCCTCATCTTTTCACTACTTCAGGTATGTCTCTATGCTCGTTCGAGGACAAACGAATGTTTAAGTGTAGGAGGATGTGACAACCCGGCTGGTCGTTTTAAGAATTTACGTCCCGATCCTGCATTAACTGATTTCCCCAAGTTTATTTCTACTATTTTGATTTGCCAAAATGTTCAGTTTTGAGTTTCGGAAACTTTTGGGACACTTTGTGACGACCCAGCCCATCATCACGTGAGTTACTACCCCGTTTCCCCCATTTTATGCTTCTTCATGTTCCGTTAACGGTATTCGGTGTATTAGAGTTGAATCGGATTGGTTTTGATAGGAAATGAGGCACTTAGTCTCTTTAATGGAGGCTTGTTTTTGAAAAAGTCAACCAGGTTTTGACTATTGAGTTAGAGGGCTCGGATGTGATTTCCGGTGATTTGGTTAGCTTCGGGGGTTGACATGTGGCTTAGGAGTGTGATCGAAATCGATTTTGGAGGTCCCGAGTGGAATTAGGCTTGAATTGGCAAAGTTAGTATTTTGGCGACATCCGAATGGTAGGTGAGATTTTGATACGGGGGTCGGCATGAAATTCCAAAGGTTGCAGTAGCTTTGTTAGATGATTTTGGATGTGTGTGCAAAAATTCAGATCATTCAGAAGTGTTTTGGTCGGGTTTTTGATCAAATGCGTATTTCGAAAGTTTTAAGAAATTTAGGCTTAAATCCGATGTAATTTGATGGTTTTGGTGTTGTTTGTGGTGTTTTGGTGATTGGAACATGTTTTAATGATATTTTAGGATGGGTTGGCACTTTTGGTTGAGGTCCCGGGGGTCTCGGGGTGATTTCGGATGGCTAACGGGAATTTTTGAAGTTGGAAAATGCTGCAGAAATGCAGCAGTCAGTGCAGAGCAATTTTGCTCTATGCGATCGCATAGCAAGGGCTGCGATCGCATAGAAGGATTTTTAGGGGCTGTTTGGTTGTTCAATAGGATCGCATGAAGGGGTTGCGATCACACAGTGTTGTCTGGTAAGGCAATGCGATCGCATAGGGCCTGTTTGCGATCGTATAGGGTAATTTGAGACCATGGAATTTTTGGTCTATGCGATCGCAGAGGTATGGATGCGATCACATAGAAGAAATCTGGGCTGGACAAAAGGGTTTTTAATAGTGTTTTACCCGCGAGCCTAAGTCTATTTCCTCCATTTTTGAACATCCTTGAGAGCTTTTGGACGAGGATTAAAGAGGGTTTCGACTGGGAATGATTGGAGGTGAGTCTTATGACCTAAAAACATCATTTAATTGTAGATTTAACATCTAAATTCATGGAAATTTGATTAAAAGGGGAAGGATTTGGGCTTTACTCTTGAAATAGAAATGTGGGGTTTGAGGGAGCATTTGAGCTCAAATTTTGATAAATTTGATATGTATAGACTCATGGAGAGATAAGGAATCCGGTGATGAGAATTTTGTGATTTTTCCAGAAGTGGGCCCGCGGCTCGAATTTTGCCAACTTCGTGATTTTCGAGTATTTTTGATTGGGTTGTACTCCCTTAGCCTATTGTAACGTATTGCTTGTGGTTTTGATTAGATTCGACGCTCGAGGAGGTTGATTTGCGAGGCAAAGGAGTAGCGAGCTAGGATTTCGGCCTACTTGAGGTGAGTAATGGTTATAAATGATGTTCTGAGGGTTTGAAACCCCGGATTTGCACAATGTGGTGCTATTTTAAGATGAGACACACGCTGTATGATGAGCGTGGGGTCTATTACTACTGGGGGTTTGGACTCGGTCCATCCCGTTTGATGACTCTATTGTACTTTTGACTAAGGCTTAATTAATATCATTATATTACAGGCTAGTTGCCATGTTTGGGGCGTTGTGCCGATCTGTAGAACCCTTAGGGGGAATTTGTATTGGTTGACCTCACTTTTCTTGTCGAAATCATACCCTCAGTCATGTTCTTAACTGATAAACATAATATGAACTAGCTTAGAAATTGTTAAATACTAGTGAGAGTAACGTATGGGTTGAGAAACCCGTCCTATCTTAGTGTGCCCGAGAGGCCAAATCTATATTAACTGAGAGGGGTCGAGAACCCCATTGTGAGGGTATTTGATTATATTTATCGGACTGCACGCCGCAGTAGTATATTATATGGATCGGACTGCACGCCGCAGTAGTATATTATATGGATCGAACTACACGCCGCAGTAGTATATTATATGGGTCGGACTGCACGCCGCAGTAGTTTAGCGCTTGGGCTGAAGGAGACCCTCCGGAGTCTGCACACCCCCAGTGAGCGCAGTCGACTATTCTTGGATCGGGTTGCACGCCGCAACAATGTATATATATATATATATATATATATAGAGAGAGAGAGAGAGAGAGAGATCGGGCTGCACACTGCAGCAGTATATATATTTATCCGGATTGGGCTGCACGCCGCAGCAGTATATATATATGGATTGGGCAGCGCACCGCAGCAGTACACTATGTGGATCGGCTGCACGCCGCAGCAGTACAAATATGAAATTCAGTTATAGTGAGGAGTAAATGAAATGAATACTGGTTTTAAGGATTTTTAACTAACTTCTTCATTCTGTTGCTGTTTTTGATATTCTCACCGTTTAAATATAGAACTGCGTAGTGTTTTTACAAGTTTTCTTTCTGTCAGTCATTATTTATTGTCATTACTCACTGAGTTGGAGTACTCACTTTACTCCCAGCACCATGTGTGCAGATACAGGTATCCCGGAGGCATAGTTTGGGATTTTTGCTGTTGTTCAGCTTATTCCGGAGTCATCAAGGTGGCTGCATGGCGTCCGCAGGACCCAATTTCTCCTCTTACCCTCTTTATTTTCTGCATTCTAGACAACTCTATGTATAAGTTTCTACACAGACTAGTAATAGAGGCTCTAGACTCGTGACACCATATCGGTGGGATTTATAGTGATAATTTTTGGAGTTTTCCGTACTGTTTATCTATTGCTACAGAGTTATAATCATGTTAATTTGGCATTTAATCTTGTTAATTGGTAATGAATTCTACTTAATGAATTGTAAGTGATGAATTGGTCGGGCTTGCCTGGCATCGTGTTGGGTGCCATCACGACCGGGGATTGGGGTCGTGACAAGTTGGTATCAGAGCCTAGGTTACTAGGTCTCACGAGTCTTGAGCCGGATTAGTAGAGTCTCGCGGATCTGTACGGAGACGTCTGCACTTATCCTTGGAAGGCTGCAGAACCTGTTAGGAAAATTCCACATTCTTGAAACTCCTATCGTGAGAACTTGTTGATCCGAATGTTAAACTTCTGTTATTCAATTCTCTCGCAGATGGCGAGGACTCGCGCTACCGGACGAGGTGGACGACCACCAGTGCCACCCATTGAGTCCACCAGAGGCTGTGCACGTGGTCGTGGATGTGGCAGAGGTAGAGCAGCGAGGGCAGCACCTGTTGACCCACCAGCTGCCCCGGCTCCGGATCAGGCTCCAGTTATAGATGCTCCAGCAGCACCAGTTCAGGCACCAGCTGTGCCTATCGTGGTTCCATGTCTTTAGGAGGCCTTGGCACAGATCTTATCAGTTTGCACATGCCTGGCTCAGGAAGTTTCAGCCACCACAGTAGTAGCTACTTTGCAGGCCGGGGGAGGCAATCAGACCCCCGCTGCTCTCACACCTGAGTAGGTAGTGCAGGGATTACAGACTCTAGAGGCACCTCCAGCTCAGCCAGTGGTGCCAGTTCAGGAGTTCGTAGTACCAGCTATGTCGGATGATGAGCAGCGTCGTGTCGAGAGGTTCAGTAGACTTCAGCCTTCTTCTTTCAGTGGTGCTCAGGGCGAGGATGCCTAGGGTTTTCTCGACAAGTGTAAGTGTATGCTTTAGACAACAGGGATTCTTGAGCCCAGTGGTATGGCTTTTACTACATTTTAGTTTACTGGAGCGGCCTTCACTTGGTGGGAGGCGTATGAGCAGTGTAGGCCGGCAGGTGCAGCACCTTTGACGTGGCAGGAGCTCTCCACTCTCTTCTTGGAGAAGTGGATACCGCAGTCTCAGAGGGAGGAGCTACGTAGACAGTTTGAGTGGCTTTACTAGGGAGATATGACTGTGTCTCAGTATGAGGCGGGATTCTCTAAGTTGGCTCGTTATGCCTCATGGATAGTTCTAATTGATCGGGAGAGGATTAAGAGATTCGTGGATGGTCTTAATTATCACCTACATATCTTGATGACTTGAGAGAGAGTTCTGGGTATTTACTTCAAGGATGCAGTCGATATTACTCGTGATATTGAGACGGCTCGCCATCAGGAGAGAGATGAGAGGGAGGCCAAGAGGCCCCGAGGTTCTGGCAGTTTCAGTGGCTCTCCTTCGAGGGGCCAGTTCCAGCAGGGTCGGGGTCGTTCCTTCAGGACTGCTCAGTCAACTTGACCTGAGTACCGAGGTGGATCTTCTAGTCGTGGTTATCAGGGTTCTCAGTAGAGTCATCCATCTCTCAATGCTCTTCCAGCACAGAGTTCATCTTGTGCTCTATCTACTCAAGGTTCTTCCAGTCCGAGTGCGTTAGCTGGCCACTCTGGCACGAGGGGTTCCCTTTAGTACCAGTTCCCAGCACCCGGGAGTTGCTATGAGTGTGAAGAGTTCGGGAATATGCGGTGAGAGTGTCCTCGCCGTGCTGCTAGCTCATCTCTGCAGAGGAGTCATCCCTCGACTTCTGCTCCAGTTACTTCACCACCCGCCCAGCCAGCTAGGAGTGGAGGTCAGGAAGCCAGGGGTCGCCCTAGAGGGGGAGGTCGATCAGGGGGCGGTCAGGCCCATTTCTATGCACTTCCTGGCAGGCCAGATGCTATTGCTTCAGATGCTGTCATTACAGGTATTGTTTCAGTCTGCCACAGAGATGCCTCTGTATTATTTGATCCCGGTTCCACCTTTTCTTATGTGTCATCATACTTTGCTCGTTATTTGGGTACGCCCCATGAGTTTATTGATTTACATGTTCATGTATCTACCCTAGTGGGCGATACTGTTGTTGTAGACCGTGTGTACCGGTCATGTGTGTTGACTATTGGGGGTCGGAAGACCCGAGTGGATCTATTGCTATTGAGCATGGTGGATTTTGATGTCATCTTGGGCATGGATTGGCTATCTCCATGCCGTGATATTCTAGACTGTCATGCTAAGACAGTCACTTTAGTTATACCGGGTGTTCCAAGGATCGAGTGGCATGGCGTGACTGACTATGTGCCTAGCAGGGTGATTTCTTTTCTAAAGGCCCAGCGTATGGTTGGGAAAGGTTGTCTATCATATTTGGCTCTTGTGAGGGATGTTGGAGCTGAGACTCCTAGCATTGATTCGGTTCCAGTTGTGAGGAAGTTTCATGATGTGTTTCCTGCAGACATGTCGGGCATGCCACCGGATAGGGACAATGATTTTGTTATTGACCTGGTGCCAGGAACTCAACCCATTTCCATTCCTCCATATCGTATGGCACCAGCAGAGTTGAAAGAACTAAAGGATCAGCTTCAGGAACTCCTGGATAAGGGGTTCATTCGGCCTAGTATGTCACTGTGGGGTGCACCGGTTCTATTTGTAAAAAGGAAGGATGGCACAATGAGAATGTGCATTGATTACAGGCAATTGAACAAAGTAACAGTGAAGAACAAGTATCCCCTACCCCGTATCGATGATTTATTTGACCAGCTTCAGGGGGCAAGGGTATTTTCCAAGATCTATCTTCGTTCAGGCTATCACCAATTGAAGATCAGGGATTCAGATATTATGAAGACTGCTTTCAGGACTAGATATGGGCATTATGAGTTTCTTGTTATGTCCTTTGGGCTGACTAATGCCCCAACCACGTTCATGCATTTGATGAATTGTGTATTTCGGCCATATCTGGATTTATTTGTGATCGTTTTTATTGATGATATATTGGTGTACTCGCATAGCCAAGAGAAGCACGCACAACATTTGCGAGTGGTATTACAGAGATTGAGGGAGGAGAAGCTTTATGCAAATTTCTCCAAGTGTGTGTTTTGGCTTGGGTCAGTGGCTTTCTTGGGGCACGTGGTGTCCAGCGAGGGTATTCAGGTTGATCCAAAGAAGATAGAGGCGGTTCAAAGTTGGCCCAGACCATCGTTAACCACAGAGATTCGTAATTTTCTTGGATTAGCATGTTATTATTGTCGGTTTGTTCAGGGATTTTCATCCATTGCATCACCCTTGACCAAGTTGACGCATACGGGTGTTCCGTTCGTATGGTCGGACTAGTGCAAGAAGAGCTTTCAGAAGCTCAAGACAGCTTTGACCACAGTTTTGGTATTGGTGTTACCATGAGCTTCAGGTTCTTATACCATCTATTATGACACTTCGAGAGCTGGGATTGGTTGTGTGTTGATGCAGGAGGGTAGAGTGATTGCATATGCTTCTCATAAATTGAATCCCCACGAGAAGAACTACCTTGTTCATGACTTATAGTTGGCTGCCATAGTTCATGCTTTGAAGATTTGGAGGCACTATTTATATGGCATATCTTGTGAGGTATTCACCAATCATCGTAGTCTTCAACATTTGTTCAAGCAAAAGGATCTTAATTTGAGGCAGCGGAGGTGGCTTGAGTTGCTCAAGAATTATTATATTACCATTTTGTATCACCCCGGGAAGGCCAATGTGGTGGCCGATGCATTGTGACGGAAGGCGGTTAGCATGGGGAGTTTGGCGTACATTCCAGTTGGGAGAGGCCCTTTGCAGTTTATGTTCAGGCTTTGGCCAATCGGATGGTGAGATTAGACATTTCAGAGCCTAGTCGGGTGTTGGCTTGTGTGGTTTCTCAGTCTTCCTTGTATGACCGCATCAGAGAGCGCCAGTATGATGATCCACATTTGCTTGTCCTTAAGGACAGGGTTCAACATGATGATGCCAGAGATGTGACCATTGATGGTGATGGCGTGTTGAGGATGCAGGGTCGGATTTGCATGCCCAATGTGGATGGGCTTTGGGAGTTGATATTGGAGGAGGCCCACAGCTCACGGTATTCCATCCATCCAGGTGCCGCGAATATGTATCAGGATTTGAGGCAGCACTACTGGTGGAGAAGGATGAAAAAGGATATAGTAGGGTATGTGGCTCGGTGTCTCAACTGTCAGCAGGTAAAGTACGAGCATCAAAGACCGGGTAGCGTACTTCAGTGGATGATTATTCCGGAGTGTAAGTGGGAGAGAGTTACTATGGATTTTGTGAGTGGTCTTCCTTGGACTTTGAAGATGTTTGATTCGATTTGGGTGATTGTGGATAGGCTGACCAAGTCCGCGCACTTCATTCCACAATGCACTACCTATTCTTCGGAACGGCTGGCAGGGATCTTTATCCGGGAGATTGTCCGATTGCATGGGGTTCCAGTGTCTATTATCTCAGATAGGGGTACTCAGTTTACTTCGCAGTTTTGTAGAGCCGTGCAGATAGAGTTGGGTACTCAGGTAGAGTTGAGCACAGCATTTCATCCTCAGACGGACGGACAATCCGAGCGCACCATTGAGATACTGGAGGACATGTTGCATGTCTGTGTTATTGATTTCGGAGGTTCTTGGGATGAGTTTCTGCCGCTTACAGAGTTTGCCTACAACAACAGGTATCAGTCCAGCATTCAGATGGCACCATATGAGGCCTTATATGGGAGACGGTGTAGATCTCCGGTTGGTTGGTTTGAGCCTGGCGAGGCTAGGATGTTGGGAACAAATTTGGTTCAGGATGCCTTAAAGAAAGTGAAGGTGATTCAGGAAAGACTTTGTACGGCTCAGTCACGTCAGAAGAGTTATGCGGATCAGAAGGTTCGAGATGTATCCTACATGATTGGTGAGAAGGTCTTTCTAAAGGTTTCGCCCATGAAGGGTGTTATGAGGTTTGGGAAGAAAGGCAAGTTGAGTCCTCGGTACATTGGAACTTTTGAGGTGCTTCGGAGGATTGGGGAGGTGACTTATGAGCTTGCTTTGCTACCCAGCCTGTCGAGTGTGCATCCGTTATTCCATGTTTCTATGCTCCGGAAGTATGTTGGGGACCCGTCTCATGTTTTAAACTTCAGCATGGTCCAGTTGGATGATGATTTTACCTACGATGTGGAGCCAATAGCTCTTTTGGGTTGTCAGGTTCGGAGATTGAGATCAAAGGATATCGCTTCGGTGAAGGTGCAGTGGAGAGGTCGGCCGGTGGAGGAGGCTACTTGGGAGACCTAGCGGGAGATGCGGAGCAGATATCCTCATATGTTTGAGGCTCCAGGTATGTTTCTTGACCCGCTCGAGGACGAACCTTTGTTTTAGTTGGGGAGGATGTGACGACCCGGCCCGTCGTCACGTGAGTTACTGCCTCGTTTCCCCCATTTTATGCTTCTTCGTGTTTCGTTATCGGCATTCGGTGTGTTACAGTTGAATCAGATTGGTTTTAATAGGAAATGAGGCACTTAGTCTCTTTAAGGGGGGCTTGTTTTGGAAAAAGTCAATCGGATGTTGACTATTGAGTTAGAGGGCTCAGATGCGATTTCCGGTAATTTACTTAGCTTCGGGGGTTGACATGTGGCTTAGGAGTGTGATCAGAATCGACTTTGGAGGTTTGGAGTGGAATTAGGCTTGAATTTGCGAAGTTAGTATTTTTGCGAAATCCCGTTTGTAGGTGAGATTTTGATACGGAGGTCGGAATGGAATTTCGAGAGTTGCAGCAGTTTTGTTAGATGATTTTGGATGTGTGTGCAAAAATTCAGATCATTCAGAAGTTTTTTGTTCGGTTATTTGATCAAATGCGTATTTCGGAAGTTTTAAGAAATTTAGGTTTGAATCCGATGTAATTTGATGGTTTTGGTGTTGTTTGTGGTGTTTTGGTGATTGAAACAAGTTTGAATGATGTTTTAGATTCGTTTGGCACTTTTGGTTGAGGTCTCGGGGGCCTCGGGGTGATTTCGGATGGCTAACGGGAATTTTTGAAGTTGGAAAATGCTGCAGAAATGCAGCAGTCAGTGCAGAGCAATTTTGCTCTATGCGATCGCATAGCAAGAGCTGCGATCGCATAGAAGGATTTTTAGGGGCTGTTTGGTTGTTCAATGCGATCACATGAAGGGGTTACGATCACACAGTGTTTTCTGGTAAGGCAATGCGATTAGATAGGGCCTGTTGCGATCGCATAGGGTAATTTGAGAGCATGGAATTTTTGGTCTATGCGATCGCATAGAAGAAATCTGGGCTGGACAGAAGGTTTTTTAATAGCATTTTTACCCGCGAGCCTAAGTCTATTTCCTCCATTTTTGAACATCCTTGAGAGATTTTGGTCGAGGATTAAAGAGGGTTTCGACTAGGATTGATTGGAGGTGAGTCTTATGACCTAAAAATATCATTTAATTGTAGATTTAACATCTAAATTCATGGAAATTTGATTAAAAGGGAACGATTAGGGCTTGACTCTTGAAATAGAAATGTAGGGTTTGAGGGAGCATTTGAGCTCGGATTTTGGTAAATTTGATATGTATACTCTTTGCGAGAAAAGGAATCCGGTTATGCGAATTTTATGATTTTTCGAGAAGTGGGCCCGGTGCTCGGGTTTTCCCAACTTCGTGATTTTTGATATTTTTTGAGTCTTTTCGATTGGGTTGTACTCCCTTAGCCTATTGTAACGTATTGCTTGTGGTTTTGATTAGATTCGATGCTCGAGGAGGTTGATTTGCGAGGCAAGGGAGTAGCGAGCTAGGATTTCGGCCTGCTTGAGGTGAGTAATGGTTATACATGATGTTCTGAGGGTTTGAAACCCCGGATTTGCACAACGTGGTGCTATTTTGAGATGAGACACACACTGTATTATAAGCGTTGGGTCTATTAGTACTGGGGGTTTGGACTCGGTCCATCCCGTTTGATGACTCTACTGTACTTTTGACTGAGACTTAATTAATATCATTATATTATGGGCTAGTTGCCATGTTTGGGGCCTTGTGCCATTCTGTAGAACCCTTAGGGGGCATTTGTATTGGTTGACCTCACTTTTCTTGTCGAAATCATACCCTCAGTCATGTTCTTAACCGATAAACATAATTTAAACTAGCTTAGAAATTGCTAAATCCTAATGAGAGTAACGTGTGGGTTGAGAACCCCGTCCTATCTTAGTGTGCCCGAGAGGCCAAGTCTATATTGACTAAGAGGGGTCGAGAACCCCATTGTAAGGGTATTTGATTATATGGATCGGATTGCACGCGGCAGTAGTATATTATATGGATCGGACTGCACGCCGCAGTAGTATATTATATGAATCAGACTACACGCCGCAGTAGTATATTATATGGATCGGACTGCATGCCGCAGTAGTATATTATATGGATCGGACTACACGCCGCAGTAGTTTAGCGCTTGGGATGAAGGAGCCCCTCCGGAGTCTGCACACCCCCAGTGAGTACAGCCGACTACTCTTGGATCGGGCTGCACGCCGCAGCAGTATTATATATATATATATAGATCGGGCTGCACGCTGCAACAGTATATATATTTATGCGGATCGGGCTGCACGCCGCAGCAGTATATATATATATATATGGATCGGGCTGCGCGCCGCAGCAGTATACCATGTGGATCGGCTGCACGCCACAGCAGTACAAATATGAAATTTGGTTATCGTGAGGAGTAAATGAAATGAATACCGGTTTAAAGGACTTTTAACTGACTTTTCCATTCAATTGTTGTTTTTGATATTCTCACCGTTTAAATATAGAACTGCATAGTGTTTTTACGATTTTTCTTTCCGTCAGTCATTATTTATTGCTATTACTCACTAATTTGGAGTACTCACTTCACTCCCTGCACCATGTGTGCAGATACAGGTATCTCGGAGGCATAGTTTGGGCTTTCTGCTACTGTTCAGCTTATTTCGGAGTCATCGAGGTGGCTGCATGGCGTTTGCAGGACCCGATTTCTCCCCCTTACCCTATTTATTTTCCGCATTCTAAACTACTCTATGTATAGGTTTCTACATAAACTAGTAATAAAGGCTCTCGGCTCGTGACACCAGATTGGTGGGATTTATAGTGATATTTTATGGAGTTTTCTGCTCTATTTATCTATTGCTACAGAGTTATAATCATGTTAATTTGGCATTTAATCCTATTAATTGGTAATGAATTCTACTTAAGGAATTGTGAGTGACGAATTGTTCGGTCTTGCCTAGCATCGTGTTGGGCGCCATCACGACCGGGGATTGGGGTCGTGACACACTTAGTCCCTAAATGAGAGCTTAAGTGTTGAAAGTTGACTGTAGTCAGAACAGTATGAAGACAACCACGTAATTTAAATCCGATTGTTCTGTTAGCTCCGTTGGGTGATTTAGAGCTTAGGGGCGTGTTCAGATTGTGTTTTGGAAGTCCACAGCTAATTTAGGCGAAAGTTGAATTTTTGAAGTTTCCGGTTCGATAGTGAGATTATGATCAGAGGGTCGGAATGAAATTTTGGAAGTTGGAGTAGCTCTTTAGTGATTAATGTGACATGTGTGCAAAATTTCAGGCCATTCGGACAAGGTTTGATAGACTTTCTGATCGAAAGCGTATTTTTAGAGTTTTTGGAATTCTTAGGCTTGAATCTGATGAAAAATAGGTGTTTTGATGTTGTTTTGAGCATTCTGAAGATTGGAACAAGTTTGAACTATGTTTTAGGATTGGTTGGAAAGTTTGGTTGAGGTCCCCGTGGCCCCGGGTTCGGGTGGTCAATCAGACCATTTCATGATGTTTGAAGTTCCAGAAAACTGCTATGTGTGTTGCAGACCAGTTTTTCTTTGCGTTCGCGAGTGGACTCTCGCGTTCGCTAAGGGTCAGGATGTGGAGCTGAAGGTTTGGCCTTCGCGTTTGCGAGGGAGGTCCCGCGTTCGCGAAGGGCTGGGTCTTTGAACTACGCGTTAGCGGGAAGGGAGTCGTGTTCACTATAGACTGGGAAGCTGAGCCTTCGCGTTCGCGAATAAGAGGACGCGTTCGCGAAGAAGGAAAAATGTTCAATGTCAATTTGTTCTTCGGGAAAGCGAGACTTTGACCGTGTTCGCAAAGAAGGATTTACCTGGGCAGATTATAAAATTTCAAAGTCGAGGGTTTAGCCAGTTTTATCAATACTAGAGTTTGAGAGCTCGGATTTGAGCGAGATTTTGAATGATTTTCAGAGATATCAATTAGGTAATGATTCCTTACTCTTTTTTTCTTGTAACCCATTAATCTAAACATGAATTCATCATTTAATTTCGGATTGGAGATTAAAATTGGGGAAAAATTGAAAGAAAGTTTTTAGACCTAGAATTCGACTTTTGATTGGGAATTTAACCTTGGATTTGGATAATTTTTGTGTGCATGAACTTGTGAGAGTGTGAGGATTCTAAAAATATAAATTTTATCCGATTTTGAGACGTGGGGCCGAGGGGCGTTTTGGTAATTTTACCTAATTTCGCGTATTAGCTTAGAATTTCTTTGTAGAATCAGTTACTTGAAGTGTTATTTACATTATGAAATTGAATTGAATATATTTGTTCTATTTGGAGTCGAGTACTCGTGGCAAGAGCGTGGTTTCCAGTTTATTTTGAACCTGTTCGAGGTAAGTGGCTTGTCTAACATTGTGTGGGGACCTTCCCCTTAGGATTTGGTATATTTGATAATTGAAATGTCTTGTACGTGAGGTGATGAGTGTGTACTTGTGCTAATTGTTTGAAATCCGGTTTTCATTAAGTAATCACTAGTATGTTTCCTTTCCTGTTTTTATTACTTGCACTATTAAGCATGTTGTTAGCTTAGGAAAGCATATCTAAGTGACTTAATTGCTTTATTTGCTCAACCTGCCTTACCTAAATTCTATGCAGCATGTTAGGCTAGAATCACTTGTTGCCTTAATATGAAATTTTACCATTTCCGTATATTTTTCTGTTGCTGATGTGTAATTATTTTGGGACTACAGATGTGGGATTTCGGTAGCTCCCCCTTATCTGTTTATTTTGGGACTACGGATGTGGGATTCCAATAGATCCCCCTGCACAGTTATATGAAACTACAGGAATGCACCTGGTAGATTCCCCCGGCACTAGGTATTTACATTTAGGACTACGGAACTGGATTCCAATAGATCCCCGCGCACTATGAGTTGGACTACGGGATAGGATCCCGTGAGATCCATTGGATATGTACATATAGGACTACAGGACGGTATCCTAGTAGATCCCCGTTTGTTAATTTGGGTCTAAGTCGCATTTCTTTCCGTGTTTTGCCTTGTCTCTGTAATAGTTATTGTTGCCCTTTTTTATATCTTGTGTTACTTTTACTGTTGTATTTATTTATACTGTTCTGTTCTACATTGTCAAACTTTATACTTTATTTAACCTCAGTAGGGCCCTGACCTTCCTCGTCACTACCCGACCGAGGTTAGGCTTGGCACTTACTGAGTACCGCTGTGGTGTACTCATGCCCTTTCTGCGCATGTTTTTCATGTGCAGATCCAAGTATTGCGACTCAATCCTATCACCCGTGAGGCGAGGCGACTGCTCTAGAGACTTCGAGGTACATCTGTCGCGTCCGCAGACCGAGGAGTCCCTTTCTATTCTAGCTTTTAAATATTTGTCCTTCTGTATTTCTTTTCCTTATTAGATATTCTGGAGTTAGAGTACTGTGTAGTGATCCTTAGCTTGTGATTCATGAGTTTCCGGGTCTTGGAGATATGTATTGGTTCTGAGAGTTAAATATTGTGTATGCCGAGTTATATCTTTTTGTGTGAGAAAATATAGTTATGTGACTGTGATGAAAAAAAGTCATAGTTATATGATTTTTGTGTGAGAAAACAAGGCTATATGACTTTAGTGGAAAAAAAAGTTATTGTTATATGCCCATTTGTGAAATTTATCCTTAAGAAAATACACACTATATCAAGGTTAAGTGTAGAGGCTGAATACAGAGCACTAGCCTCAACAACAGCTGAAGATGTCAAGCCTAGTATATCGAGTAGTTAGAGAATAACCTTTTCTATCTATAAGGATCAAATTAGTTAGATTAATTAGGATTACGCTCTATGTAACTCTACGGAGCCAGTCCTACATTTTATCTTTGTGGATCGAGGAGAAAAGGGGCTCAGCGAGAAGAAGAGTGTACCATAAGCATCTCACGGTAGCATGCTCCAATCCCCTTGCGATATAAAATAGCACACAAGTGTGCAGATGAATATACAAGAAGTCGCCTTCTCACCTCGACTCTTACTGTGTTTGTCTACAATCCTCAAAGTTAACAATATTCTTATCTAAGATTTCCTATCTTGCACAGCCCAAAATAATCTTTAAACAATTTAATTCTTTTTTAGAACTCAGAATTAGTAACTCAACGATGTAAAAAATATAGCATCAGTAGGGCATCACGTTTTGTGCTCCTTAGCTTCAATGAATGACACACGGCCAAAACAAATTTCACCTTATTGATCATATTCATCATATCAAGTCTAACAAATTAGTAATTATTCAATACTATTTTCAGCTCTAAATATTTAAACACAGAAATTAAATAGCAGTCATACATTGTAAGCACGTGATTTTTGCCCTATATGAGAAATACTCCCAAAAAATACAAAATAAAATGATTTTCCTTGGTGTGCAATTTTGAGTATTTTGTGACATTTTTGGATTATTATTTGTATTTGTCTGTGTTTGTTTATTTGCTAAATTAATAAAAAATACAAAAATATATCGCATTTGCATGTAGGATTTAATTCTATAATTGTTAGTAATTAAATTAGTTTTATCAAAATTAAAAAATTTACAAAAAATATGCATCTTTTGCATTTTTAGCATTTAATGTCCAAATGAACAATTTTATGCTTAATTATTACTTAATTGTGCGTTAATTGTTATTGGTAGTTAATTTGCGCTTTTATAACTTAATTTAGTTCTTAATAATAATTTAAGTATTCTTATAATTTAGTTTTAGAAAATAAAAGAAGAAAAGATAACAAAAATACAAATAAAAATCGGATTGGGCCACTTCTTCAATTTTCAACCCCAGGCCCAAACAATTGTCCACGACCCAGTCCACTTCACACGGGTCGACCCGGTCTGCCCCATTAACCCATTAACCCAAGACCCACTCTTCATTTTTGTCATAACACAAAACAAAAAAAAAGGGGAAAACAAAAAAGGAAAACCCTAAAACTAAGAAAGAAAACATCCGCCCCCCCAGACCCATTTTGCTCTTTCTCCTCTCAAAAAAACCTTTAACCCCGTTCATGGCTGCCTCCCATGGATTTGTCTGCGTCTTTGTCGTCACCCCCCACGTCCAAACGCCATAGCCCCCGGGAAACCACCTGTGTCCACCGTCCATCACCTTCCCCATCCATCGCGACTTCATCTTCGTCGTTCGACGTCAAGCTCGAGTCCGAACTCGACGTCCATTGCTGCCCTCACCCTCGTCGTCAACACTGCCCTCCTCCACCTCGCTTCTTCTGCTTTTAGCTCCATCTCCAAACGACCATAGTCCTTGAAATACCCAGCTCCACCATGTCGATGGACAGCTCGTCGATCACTGCCCCGACGCGTCGCTGCTGCCGCCGTTACAACAGCTTCGTCGTCCTCCTCAACGAACAGCTCCTCGTCATCCAGTTCGAACCAAACAAGACCCATCATGCTGTCGCTGCCCTCGTCGACCAGTCTCCAGCTCCTCCGTTTCGCCGCTGCAACTCAGTCCCGCCATGGACCCAGCAGGAGTTGATGCCGATGCTTCGTTTCAATGAAGGAGAAGGCTACTGGTTGCTCAGCTGCTGCCTCACTTCGTCTTCTTCACTTCTGCCTCGCACACATGGATGGGTTTTGGACGAGTTCGTCGATCATTCTTCGAGTTCGTCGTTAATTGTTCGTTGTTCGTCATTTCAATCCGGTTGGTAGATTTTTAATTTTATTTTGTCCGTATTTTGTTTTGATATTTTCGAATCTAAAATCGGCAAATGTTTGTTTTGTTTATCGTTTGAATTAATTTTTAGTTCATGTTCATGTGTTGTTTGTTAAATTAATTTTTCAGATTCAAAATGAAAGGTTAATTAATTGTTTTTCATGTTTATTTCATGTTCGTATCGTTGTTTAAGTGAATCTTTGTTGTTGTTTAAGTGAATATTTGTTAGTTTAATGCTTGTTAGATTCAAATTGAAATTTAATTAATTATTTTTTCAATTTGTTTCATGTTGTTATGAATTTTCCAGAAAATGTTAATGTTGTTTGAATCGTTAGAATCCGTCATGTTTGTTGCTTAAAAAACAGATTTAATTCATGTTCATCTTTGTTTGAAGTTCATGTTTAAATCTAGTGATTTAATGTGAGTTTATGTTTGTTTGTGATTTGTTGATTTAATTGAATCATGCATATTGTTGTTGGTATTGTTGTATCTTTGTTCATCCATTGATGATCTAAATTAACCAGGATTGGTTCCCGATATGGTTGATTTATTTCCATTAATTTGGAGTTTGTGTTGTTCATCATGTTCATATGATTTGTTGTTGAAGATTGTTGAGAAATTGGTCATCTTGACTATATTTTGGTTGAGTTAGGATTAATTGATTGTTTAGAGCAGAGGGGTAATTTGGTAAATTGCATTGCATTCGGGGGGTAGATTTGTAATTGCAATAAGGTCGGAGGGGTAGTTTGGTAATTGAACATTATTTTGATTCTTTATATTAAGCATGGGAGACAAATATAATGGGGTGGGGTTTTTGATGTACTTGTTTAATGTAATGGGGGACAAGAAAAAACATAACGGGGAGGAATCTTGTACTTTTTTTAATATAGGCATGGGGGACAAATTATAATGGGGAGGAATCTTGTACTTTTTTAATATAGGCATGGGGGACAAATTGTAATGGGTTGGGAATGTGTTAGTTATTTCATGTAGGCATGGGGGACAAAGTTTAAAATAAAGAAAACATTAATTAGTGGGACAAAACATTCCATTGGGGGAATAATTTTGGGGTTGGGATTTCAAGACAAGGTCTTGCTATATATATATGTTCATTTGACACATTAAGGGGGGGACTTGAACATTGAGAGGATTTTTAGAGAGAAGAAAAAAGGTTGAACATTATTGAGAGATTATTGTTGAGAGACTTTTACACTTGAGAGTTGACATACTTTTATACTGGAGAGAGTTTGTGATAGTAAAAGAGAAAGACAATTTGAACTTTCACTCGAACAATTCTGTTTGCTTTTCTTCGAGTGTTATTCAAAAATCCGAAGCTGCTGCATCTCGTATCTTTTCTCTCTTCTGCTTTGACTGCGATTGTACTTTTGCACTGCTGAGTTTTCAATCTGTTACTGGGTCATTCTACTGGTTGTTACTGGTTTCGCGGTGTTGCTGAACCTGCTGTTGCTGTGTTATTACTGCTGCTAACTCCTACTTCTTTTGTTCTTGTATTGCTGTTTCCAGGTACACATTTGTACACTCTTGGTTCGAAGCAAAAAATGAAATATTAATCAGGCTTCTGTTCCTGTTGAATTCTTTTGTTTGGATTTGTGTTTGAATATTAATTTCCCTCTCTTGGTGTAAAAATGTAGTTGATTGATTAAATGAGCAATGATGTCGCATATGTATAACTTCTTCATCTAATAATGTTAGTTTACATTAATCGAAGAATAGTTAATCTGTTTTTATATTATTGTGTATTTATCTCATGTTCTAGCAAATAATAAAATGTGGAATGAAAGCAGTTTTTCCTTGTACAAACGCGATCGCAATTTTCCATTCACATTAGCCGTAACTTAATAACTAATAAGTTGCGTTTTTCAGCATGTAAATAATTTGGAGATTTTTCTTTTATTTTAAAGACAAACTTAATAGAAAAATGTAGTCGCTATAGGTTTATCCTTTTTAAAATAAAAATGAGACGAGCCTCGCCAAATAAATCACAAACCGCCGGGGCCCTCAATAAAATACATAACCATTGACTAGACTTTGGATTTGGCCGTTTAATGAACCTTCACGGCCTCTTCCTAAAATAACAATACGTTAGACTCTTTAAGACGCGCCTTAATAAATCTTACCTTCCTAAACTCGGGTGCACATTTATGTGACCCAAGTCCAATTCTCAACGGAGTCAAAATGTGTTTCTAATCACGGGTACATTGATTGTGACGTGGTTCGAGATGCATATCCATGACGTTGCAAATTCATTTTAAAAAATAAGAAAGAGATGAGCCTCGCCAAATAAAATACAAATTGCGGGGCCCTCAGTAAATATTTGTTTTAAAAATTATTTGGACTTCGGGATGGACCGTTTAGTAAAATTTCACGGTCTTACCCAAAATAAATACGCTAGTCACTTTAGGCGCGCCTTTAATAATTTAATTTCCTTAAACTCGGGTGCACATTGATGTGACCCAAATCCAAATCTCAACGGAGTCAAAGTGTGTCGACGACCACGGGTACATTGATTGTAACGCGGTTCGAGATACATTTTCACAACGTTGCAATTCTTGATAAAAAACAGTAAATGATAAAAGCGGTTAAAAGTTAAATTTTGCACATAAGTTCACACTTGTATAAAATCAGATAATCAAGCCGAATATAACAGTTGAGCGACCGTGCTAGAACTATGGAACTCGGGAATGCCTAACACCTTCTCCCGGGTTAACAGAATTCCTTATCCGGATTTCTGGTACGCAGACTGTAATATAGAGTCATTCTTTTCCTCGATTCGGGATTAAAATTGGTGACTTGGGACACCTTAAATCTCCCAAGTGGCGACTCTGAAATAAATAAACCAATCCCGTTTCGATTGTCCTTTAATTGGAAAAAACTCCCTTGCGCCCCCTCGGGTGCGGAAAAAGGAGGTGTGACAGCTCTGGCGACTCTGCTGGGGATAAAACCCAGAACCACTGGTTCAGGGTTAGAAATTCGAGCTTAGATAAATTGTTATATTTGGCTTTATCTGATTTTGACATGTTTTGAGCCTAATGTGCTAAATGTTGCCTTTACCGCTTTGATATTATCTGAACTGTATATAAATTGTGCCGAAACCTTTCTCTTCTTACCTCCGGGGATGTGCTCACTGGTTGAGACTCCCTATTCTGTTAGTGTCATACCCTAAATAAAAGAGGCTCGGAAAGTTTCTAAGCCGGCTGGCCTTTTGGTTCCCGGAAAGGAGCTCCTTCCTCAACTCGAGTTGTCCGCTCGGGTGCACTGTCTAGAACACCGACCCAGATTTTTGAACATAGAATAACGTGACTTCATGCCGGATCCCTAGTAGGAACGCTTATTCGCATCACGTTGCATTTGACTTAAGGGACTCAACATAGGGGTTGGGTCCGTCTAGGACTAGCAACCTGATATGAAAAGACCATCCTGATGCATCCTATTTGTTTTCCGTGCATTTATTTTGTCTCACTGACCGGTGTTTGAATATTATGAATATTGTGAAATTGAAAAAAAAAAGAAATAGCGGTTAGGGAATTGATTGTTTATTTTTGAAAAAAAAACAATACCCAAATACTGTCAAAACTCTGCCGAAATTTTGAGAAAATAAAAAAATGTCTTATTAGTCTGTTTTATTAAAAGCAAAGGGAAAATAGAAGAAAAAAAAGTCGTTGTTCTGTTTGTTTTTTTTCAAAAAAAAACATAGAAAAATAGTTTGTCATGAAAATGAAAATGAAAAAGAGTCTTATGTTTAAAATAGTTTTTTATTTGTTTATGAAAAGGCCAAAAAATAAAAATAAAATGAGTCGTGCGTTGAACGTGGTTTTATTATTTGTTCCAAAATATATATATATATATAATCCAAAAAGTATTTTTCTTTACTTCCATATATATATATATATATATATATATATAATCCAAAAAGTATTTTTCTTTACTTCCAAAATGTATATATATCTTTATTTGTTGCAAAGAATATTTGTCTTACCAAAAAAATTCAAAGTAAAATTTCAAAAAGATATGTCTTGCAAAAAATAGATATATATATATTTTCCATTATTGATTTCTATATATATCTTTATTTTCCATTATTGATTTCTTTAGAAAGTCTTTTTAATTGTTTTTTTAAAATTAAAAATTAAAAAAAATAAAAATATAAAAATAAAAATAAAAAATATTTTCGTTTTAAAAAAAATCCGAAAATATTTTGATTCTTCTTTAAAAATTGAAAAGAAAATTCAAAATTCAAAAAATATATATATATTTTTAGAAGTATTTCTTTTATTAAAGGTAAAATTCCAAAAAAAATATTTTCTTTCTTCTTTAGAATAAGAGAAAACAAATGAAAATTCAGACAAAAAATATCTTCCTTTTACTTTTGCAATTTTCAAAGTTCAAATCAAAAGAAAAGGAATTCTTACAAGTCTTTCTTTCAAAAAAGAAAATCAATCAAAAAAAATACTTCCTTTCTTCTTTTAAAGTAGTTCTTTCGCAAATAAAAAAAAAAAAGAAGTTAGTTCATCTACTTATCCTTGATTGCCCGAACTACGCGGGTTTGATTCTCACCGGATGTGAGATACGTAGGCAACCCTCATCGGGTCCAACCCCACCTTTTTTTAAAAAGAAAAAAAAGTGTTTTGTGTTTTTCGCTAATTTGTTTGTTTGTTATGAATGAAAAATAATAGTCTATTTGATTGTTGTGAAAAAATAATAATAAAAAAAATAGGCAAGGGTCTTCTCGAAAAATAGTTCATTTGCCCGAACTACGCGGGTTTGATTCTCACCGGATGTGAGATACGTAGGCAACCCTCATCGGGTCCAACCCCACCGTTTTGCTAAAAAGCCAAAAACAAACAAATAATAATCATAAAAAAAATATATATGTCAAATTTTAATTTTTGTCATAAAGAAGTCGGGTGACGCTGTTTTATCAAGACATAGCCGAATGTTCCCGAAAGGGACGCCGGAAGGCTGACTTTGCATAAACAGCCACCTTTGGGTCCTTTTTAAGATTTGGTCCGATTGACACACACCGCCTTAAAAATCTTCGTCCCCGAGACGTTGACAGGCCGTGTTTGCAGTATTGGGTTTCCTATTTTCGAAAACAATAAAAGAGTCATAACTAAGTCAGGAGATGATGTTTGTCATAAATAGTCGAATGTTCCCGAAAGAGACGCCGGAAGGCTGACTTTGCATAAACAGCCACCTTTTGGGTCATGTCTAGGAGTTTGGTCCAGTTGACCCACACTGCCTTAAAAAGCTTCGTCCGTGAGACGCTGAAGGGCCGTGTTTTGCAACACCAAGTTTTTATTATAATTTGAAAAAAAAAGAGTCGACGGTCAGGTGAATACCGTTCAAATTTTGTCCTAATAAGCCGAGCCAGCTTCGGCCGCGTCTTAAACCGTTCTTACCGAAATAGCCTTAGAGTATCTTTCAGTTGTCGAAAGGTTATTTTCGTAAAAGAATGGACAAGTTTGTAAAGTGTCAAAATAATCCTCCCCGGCCTCGAATTCATGTGAAATTTGGAAGGGGCCACGTTTGCAAAAATAACTGTTCGGTTGCATTTGTCAAACAGAGAAAGGGGGTCAGCCTTTTGTTTTTGAGTTTGTAAATCTTTTGATTATAATATGTGGGTTGTTTGATTTTCAAGTTTGCAGGTCATCTTCAAACCTTTGAAATCTAGTTTGTTTTAAAATTGAAAAATGTGTATTATTGTTTAGCTTTTATTGGTCCGAACTACGCAAGGTCTGATTCATGCGGGGTCATGATACGTAGGCAATCTCCATAAGATTCGACCGCTTTTAATAAAGAAAGAAAGAAAAAAAGAGAAAAGAAAATACAAAATAAAATAAAATACAGGGTTTCCCAAAGTGCAAGCCGGGATGACGCATGTTGTTTGAAGCAAAGCATGTAGAAACGGTTAACTGCCTAGGAGCATTACATCCTCTATGTGTTGTGATCGAATCTGTTAAACTCTAACGCTAACAAAGCTTGTTGTTGTCTGAAACCAGACAAGTTAGTTGTTAAAGAACTCTGGCAACACACTCCTATCAAACCAGATCCAAAGGACCGGTAGCAACAAGCATGACTACTTCAGAGAATAGTAATGAGGAAGAAAGGCCGATGAGCCAGTTGTTAAAAGAAGCGATGGAAAAGATTGAAAGGATGGGACTAGAGATGAATGCAATGCAGCTAGCCCTAGCCAAAACACAAAAGAGCCCTGAGACACTGGGGCACATGCCGGAATACCCTCACTCCGGCCCTTCAACAAGCCATCCGAATCCCCGTTATCATCAAGAAAGAAGCCCTCATGATTCCCAAGCTCCACCGCCCCATCAACCTCTCCCAATACCAGATGTTCCGACTTATATGGGACCCACATCAGCCGCCCTGCAAAGATCAAACAGCGAGCCATTGCTTCAGGCTCCCTATACGCAATACTATCCCCCTGAGCCTACATTCCATGCCCCAGAACCACATGCCTACAATCCACATTTAGAGGCACCGGCAGAAATTGAAAAGCCGATTAAATCCCCAGAACAAGATGAGGTATTGAGGAAATTCAAAAGCCTGGAGCAGTCCTTCAGGAACCTGCATGGATTGGGCAACCAGGTCAGCGTGGTCTACAAAGATCTATGCCCTTTCCCGGATGTCCAACTCCTGGCTGGGTTCAAGATGCCTAAGTTTGATTTATATGAAGGGCACGGTGATCCCATGGAACATTTGCGGGGATTCTGTAGTAAAATGAGAGGGGCAGGCGGTAAAGATGAACTGCTGATAGCCTATTTTGGCCAAAGTCTGAGCGGATCGGCATTAGAATGGTATACCAGGCAGGATTCCAGCAGATGGTACACTTGGGATGATCTGGCGCAGGCTTTCGTAGGTCATTTCCAATACAATCTCGAGATAGTCCCTGACCGTCTCACGTTGTTGAGGACCGGGAAGAAGCTCGGGGAAAGTTTTCGCGAGTTCGGGTTCCGCTGGAGAGTGCAAGCAGCCAGAGTCGATCCTCCCATGAGAGAGGGAGAGATGGTGGACTACTTCTTACAAACCTTGGAGCCAACTTACTTTGGTCATCTAGTGACAATAGTTGGTAAATCTTTCAATGAAGTAGTTAAAATGGGCGGTATGATCGAAGAGGGACTCAGGTCCAACAAAATCCTGAGCTATTCGGCAATCAAAGCAACCACTCAGGCCATCCAGAGCGGCACTGAGGGTGTACTGGGGAAGGAGAAGAAAGAAGATGTCACGACTGTTGAGTCAGGAGCATGGTTCGGATCTAGAGGCCCGTCACCCTACTATAGCCAACCACGACCCTACCACCAAAATTACCCCCGCACTCCATATAGCCCTCCAAAATATTATTACCCACTGCCAGATCCCCATTTTTCCGTTCATCATGCACAAACCTATACCCACTCTCCAGCACACGCACAATGGTGTGCGCCGGCTCCCCAAAATACATACCCACCTCTACCAAACATATATCCACTTCCGAGGGCCTATAGAAATCCTCCAGGGTCAGGTTTCCGGGGGAATCAAGCTTTTAAGAATGAGAGGAAGCAGAAATATACTCCGCTGGGAGAATCCTATACTACCGTGTTCCACAAATTGAGGCAGTTAGGCCTATTGAATCCTATTGAGCCCAAATTACCAAATCCCCTTCCTGAAAATCTTGACCCTTTAGCAAGTTGTGAATATTGTTCGGGGGCTCCCGGACACGATACCGAGAGATGTTGGAAGTTGAAGAATGTCGTGCAAGAGCTCATCAACACAAATAGGATCGAGGTTCAGGTTCCAGAGCCGCCAAACATTAATGACGATCCGTGCCAGTGAAAATAGTTCCAAAAAAAATAATAATAATAAAAACAATAATAATAATAAAAAAAAATCAACAATTGGACGGCTACTCCTCTTCCTATCCGAAGGGAGTTTTGGTAGTGGGCTCTGATTTTTCTTTCTTGTTTTGGATTATTGCAGAGTTGTAATCCAGTTTTGTTTTAGTGTGAAACTCTGTTATCCCGTATTTTTACAAAGTGAAAGCTTCTCTTCTTATTTTGTTTTGAGTCTATTTTTCTTCCTTTTCTCTTTCTAAACAATGCTCTTTATACCGATTCCAATGACATGGCATGCATAACGGATCTTCAACTTAGTCTAAAAATCAATCTGATTTCGAACTGATTATACAAAAGGTCAATCAAGATGACGAATTGGTATACGATGATAATAAAGCCTTCAAAGAGACAAACAGAGAGTTTAAGCTAGTTAGAAGAGAAATCCAAGCCCAACTTAAATGACGCATAAGACAAAAATTTAGGGGATGCAGACAATATCAGGAAATTTAAAGAGGGACAGCAAGTGTTGAAACGGATCCTCCCACATCAGGCCAAAACAAAATGGTAAATTTGTCCCGAATTGGCAGTGGCCGTCTATTGTGACCAAGATGTTATCTAGTTGCACTTCATGTCAGACAGATGTCGAGGGAAGATGCATCGACATGGCTATTAATTGTTGTTTGTTTGTTTATACTTGGCATTTATCGGAGAATGAAATGACGGAGGCAATTTTTTCTTCTATCCAAACATTTTAACCTTTGCTTCCCCTTTTGAGCCTTATTTATTCTTTCATACCCCTCTTTTGGAATCAGTAATGAAAATAAGAAAAAAAAAGAGAAGAAAATATAATGATAATAAAAACAAAAGAAAAGTCACAAAAAAAAAAGAAAAAAAAGAAAGAGGGAGTTGTGAACTACGTTTGACCTGATTCCTCAAAGAAGGATACGTAGGCGCCTCACGGCTCGGTCATAGTGTAACCAAAAATAAGAATCCCCAAGCAAGAAACTGGGGCAGAAGTTATGTTTGTAATGTTGGGAAAGAAGTTCGATTCCAAGAGTTGTAATGGTTTTTACCCATCAGAATTATTTTGAACCCTTTTTGATGCCCTCCTTTTCTTTTAGCCATAAAAAAAAAACTCATGTTGATGTCCAAAAAAGACCTCCCGATCAGAATCCGAGGAAAGCCAAGTTTAAGCAAATAAAAGCAGAGAAAGTCGGCAACGAATTGATAACCTAAAGAATCCCCAGCAAAGAGTCATATCGGCACCATAAGGCGACGAGAATTGAGAGAAATGAGAGAGTCTCATCAGTGAAAACCCCTCGAAGGGCACTATGAGGCGACAAGGATATAAAGGGGGCTAGCAAGATAAGATTGGCAAAAAAAATGGGCCGCATCCGGCGAAAGTTGGGCTTCTGCACATCCCCAGCAAAGAGTCATGTCGGTAACACTCCAATCTCCAGCTTAGAAAATAAAATGAGAAGAGTCTTATCGGTGAAAACCTTCACAGACACCATAAGGCGACGAGAATTGAGAGAAATGAGAGAGCCTCATCAGTGAAAACCCCTCGAAGGGCACTATGAGGCGACAAGGATATAAAGGGGGCTAGCAAGATAAGATCCGCATCCGGCGAAAGTTGGGCTTCTGCACATCCCCAGCAAAGTAAGGCCGTCAGAAAAATTGATCGATATGAATAGACTGAGTTGGTTAATCCAGAAATGCATGACATGATCATTGGGATTGATTGTACCATTCGGATAAGTTCTTTATTTTTTCTTTCTCCAACATTTGTTCAGAAAGACTTTTTCTTTCATCTTTTTAAAGTCATCACTTTTTATTTTGGGTTTATAGTGTTTTTCTCCAATAGTTTGTTTTTTTAGAAGGATTTTGTTTTTCAGAGCTTACTACTAATTGCCAAAATGCTGCGAAGCAAAAGGCGAACAGGACATGCCAAAGATAATACAATGAAACGGAAAAGACATTTGTTGCAAGACCGAATGATGAGTTGGCCTAAATGTCAAGGGGGTATAGTGAAAAAGGGGTCGAGATGCAAGAGCATCCTTGGCCGATCATCGATCAAATTCCAAAAAAGGTCGGACAATGTGGAGCAAGGAAAAAAGAGGAAAAACCACCCCCAACGGGAATGTGTTCACCAGCAGGGACATGATCCCCAACAGTAATATCATCCCCAATAAATAGTATCATCCCCAGCAAGTTCTGATAGTGTAATGGAACGCCGAAAAAAAAAGAAAAAAAAAGGGAAAGCAACCATGTTTTTTTTCTTTTAAAACTAACAAAATCTTTCTTTGATTTGAATCAGGGAAAAGAAATGTTACAGATGGCAGAAGAACATGCCATAAAGAAGATCATCAAACCGGGGCAGAAAATTTTCTCATCGCGAAAATTTTCTCAAAAAACAGGCGCCCACCTGAATAACGAGAGGAATACTTTTTTGTCTGTTCATTTCAGGCACCCACCTGTATAACAAGGGAATACATCTCATGTCTTTACCATCAGGCGCCCACCTGTATAACAAGGGAATACATTCCATGCCTTTACCAATAGGAGATACACTTCCTAGGTCTAGTTTTGCCAATAGGAGACGCACTTCCTAAGTTTTACCCATAGGAGACGCATTTCCTCCTAAGTTTAATTTTACCTATAGGAGACGCATTTCCTCCTAAGTTTATGTTTTAACCATAGGAGAGGCATTTCCTCCTAAGTTTAGTTTTACCCATAGGAGACGCATTTCCTCCTAAGTTTAGTTTTACCCATAGGAGACGCATTTCCTCCTAAGTTTAGTTTTACCATTCCTAAGTTGTTGTTGAAATCAGGAGCCCGCCTGAAGAGAGGAATGGCGTTTATTTTAAAAGTTGAAGTTGGGAGCCCGCCCAGATAACAGAGGCATACATTTCAGTCTTTACATTTCCAGTATTGAAGTTGGGAGCCCGCCCATATAACAGAGGAATACATTCAGTCTTTTCATTTCAGGTGTTGAAATTGGGAGCCCGCCCATAATAACAGAGGAATACATTCCAGTATTTATTTTCAAGTGTTGAAGTTGGGAGCCCGCCCATAATAACAGAGGCATATATTGCAGTCTTTATATTTCCAGAGTTGAAGTTGGGAGCCCGCCCAAATAACAGAGGCATACATTCAGTCTTTATTTTCAAGTGTTGAAGTTGGGAGCCCGCCCATAATAACAGAGGCATACATTCAGTCTTTACTTTTCGAGCATTGAAGTTGGGAGCCCGCCCATAATAACAGAGGAATACATTCAGTCTTTACTTTCAAGCATTGAAGTTGGGAGCCCGCCCAGATAACAGAGGCATAAATTCAGTCTTTCATTTCAAGTGTTGAAATTGGGAGCCCGCCCATAATAACAGAGGCATACATTCAGTCTTTATATTTCCAAAGTTGAAGTTGGGAGCCCGCCCATAATAACAGAGGAATACATTCAGTCTTTATTTTCGAGCATTGAAGTTGGGAGCCCGCCCATAATAACAGAGGAATACATTCAGTCTTTACTTTCAAGCATTGAAGTTGGGAGCCCGCCCAGATAACAGAGGCATAAATTCAGTCTTTATCTTCAAGCATTGAAGTTGGGAGCCCGCCCATAATAACAGAGGCATACATTCAGTCTTTATATTTCAAGCGTTGAAGTTAGGAGCCCGCCCAGATAACAGAGGCATACATTCAGCATTAATTTTCAAGTATTAAAGTTGGGTGTCCGCCCATACAACAGAGGCATAGGTTTCAAGATCAAGTCAGAGGACAATAAAACAGAGGGTTACAGCAGGAATCCCCAATAGGAAACAATAAAGTCCCAGCACATACTCAAGAGCATGGGTCAAAAGGAAGAAAAACATCGGAAGAAAAGCACCGGAGGAAACACAAGACGACGAGAAAGCCAGGCAACAAGAACAAATTTCAGTCTAGCCTAGCTTCTTATTTTTATTTTAAATACGGTGTAATAAGGAGATCGGTAAGCAGTGATAACAACAACAGTAGTAACATTGCAATCCCACGGTAGTCCCAGCTACCAAAATTTCCCGAACTACATTAACCTGATTCCCCTTTAGCCAGGGATATGTAGGAAACCTTTGAAGCAAAGGTTCGGTTAAATCTTTTCCAAAAAAAATGCTTCACCCGGAGTACTCGGATGGGCAAAAATCGCTCGCTTTATCTTTGCATGAAAACTCTTCGTGTCTCCGGGCAAAGAGGGGCAGCTGTAAGCACGTGATTTTTGCCCTATATGAGAAATACTCCCAAAAAATGCAAAATAAAATGATTTTCCTTGGTGTGCAATTTTGAGTATTTTGTGACATTTTTGGATTATTATTTGTATTTGTCTGTGTTTGTTCATTTGCTAAATTAATAAAAAATACAAAAATATATCATATTTGCATGTAGGATTTAATTCTATAATTGTTAGTAATTAAATTAGTTTTATCAAAATTAAAAAATTTACAAAAAATATGCATCTTTTGCATTTTTAGCATTTAATGTCCAAATGAACAATTTTATGCTTAATTATTACTTAATTGTGCGTTAATTGTTATTGGTAGTTAATTTGCGCTTTTATAACTTAATTTAGTTCTTAATAATAATTTAAGTATTCTTAAAATTTAGTTTTAGAAAATAAAAGAAGAAAAGATAACAAAAATACAAATAAAAATCGGATTGGGCCACTTCTTCAATTTTCAACCCCAGGCCCAAACAATTGTCCACGACCCAGTCCACTTCACATGGGTCGACCCGGTCTGCCCCATTAACCCGTTAACCCAAGACCCACTCTTCATTTTTGTCATAACACAAAACAAAAAAAAAGGGGAAAACAAAAAAGGAAAACCCTAAAACTAAGAAAGAAAACATCCGCCCCCCCAGACCCATTTTGCTCTTTCTCCTCTCAAAAAAACCTTTAACCCCGTTCATGGCTGCCTCCCATGGATTTGTCTGCGTCTTCGTCGTCACCCCCCACATCCAAACGCCATAGCCCCCGGGAAACCACCTGTGTCCACCGTCCATCACCTTCCCCATCCATCGCGACTTCATCTTCGTCGTTCGACGTCAAGCTCGAGTCCGAGCTCGACGTCCATGGCTACCCTCACCCTCGTCGTCAACACTGCCCTCCTCCACCTCGCTTCTTCTGCTTTCAGCTCCATCTCCAAACGACCATAGTCATTGAAATACCCAGCTCCACCATGTCGACGGACAGCTCGTCGATCACTGCCCCGACGCGTCGCTGCTGCCGCCGTTATAGCAGCTTCGTCGTCCTCCTCAACGAACAGCTCCTCGTCATCCAGCTCCTCCGTTTCGCCGCTACAACTCAGTCCCGCCATGGACCCAGCAGGAGTTGATGCTGATGCTTCGTTTCAATGAAGGAGAAGGCTACTGGTTGCTCAGCTGCTGCCTCACTTCGTCTTCTTCACTTCTGCCTCGCACACATGGATGGGTTTTGGACGAGTTCGTCGATCATTGTTCGAGTTCGTCGTTAATTGTTCGTTGTTCGTCATTTCAATCCGGTTGGTAGATTTTGAATTTTATTTTGTCCGTATTTTGTTTTGATATTTTCGAATCTAAAATCGGAAAATGTTTGTTTTGTTTATCGTTTGAATTAATTTTTAGTTCATGTTCATGTGTTGTTTGTTAAATTAATTTTTCAGATTCAAAATGAAAGGTTAATTAATTGTTTTTCATGTTTATTTCATGTTCGTATCGTTGTTTAAGTGAATCATTGTTGTTGTTTAAGTGAATATTTGTTAGTTTAATGCTTGTTAGATTCAAATTGAAATTTAATTAATTATTTTTTCAATTTGTTTCATGTTGTTATGAATTTTCCAGAAAATGTTAATGTTGTTTGAATCATTAGAATCCGTCATGTTTGTTGCTTAAAAAACAGATTTAATTAATGTTCATCTTTGTTTGAAGTTCATGTTTAAATCCAGTGATTTAATGTGAGTTTATGTTTGTTTGTGATTTGTTGATTTAATTGAATCATGCATATTGTTGTTGGTATTGTTGTATCTTTGTTCATCCATTGATGATCTAAATTAACCAGGATTGGTTCCCGATATGGTTGATTTATTTCCATTAATTTGGAGTTTGTGTTGTTCATCATGTTCATATGATTTGTTGTTGAAGATTGTTGAGAAATTGGTCATCTTGACTATATTTTGGTTGAGTTAGGATTAATTGATTGTTTAGAGCAGAGGGGTAATTTGGTAAATTGCATTGCATTCGCGGGGTAGATTTGTAAGTGCAATAAGGTCGGAGGGGTAGTTTGGTAATTGAACATTATTTTGATTCTTTATATTAAGCATGGGAGACAAATATAATGGGGTGGAGTTTTTGATGTACTTGTTTAATGTAATGGGGGACAAGACAAAACATAATGGGGAGGAATCTTGTACTTTTTTTAATATAGGCATGGGGGACAAATTACAATGGGGAGGAATATTGTACTTTTTTAATATAGGCATGGGGGACAAATTGTAATGGGTTGGGAATGTGTTAGTTATTTAATGTAGGCATGGGGGACAAAGTTTAAAATAAATAAAACATTAATTAGTGGGACAAAACATGCCATTGGGGGAATAATTTTGGGGTTGGGAATTCAAGACAAGGTCTTGCTATATATATATGTTCATTTGACACATTAAGGGGGGGACTTGAACATTGAGAGGATTTTTAGAGAGAAGAAAAAAGGTTGAACATTATTGAGAGATTATTGTTGAGAGACTTTTACACTTGAGAGTTGACATACTTTTATACTGGAGAAAGTTTGTGATAGTAAAAGAGAAAGACAATTTGAACTTTCACTCGAACAATTCTGTTTGCCTTTCTTCGAGTGTTATTCAAAAATCCGAAGCTGCTGCATCTCGTATATTTTCTCTCTTCTGCTTTGACTGCGATTGTATTTTTGCACTGCTGAGGTTTTCAATCTGTTACTGGGTCATTCTACTGGTTGTTACTGGTTTCGCGGTGTTGCTGAACCTGCTGTTGCTGTGTTATTACTGCTGCTGACTCCTACTTCTTTTGTTCTTGTATTGCTGTTTCCAGGTACACATTTGTACACTCTTGGTTCGAAGCAAAAAATGAAATATTAATCAGGCTCCTGTTCCTCTTGAATTCTTTTGTTTGGATTTGTGTTTGAATATTAATTTCCCTCTCTTGGTGTAAAAATGTAGTTGATTGATTAAATGAGCAATGATGTCGCATATGTATAACTTCTTCATCTAATAATGTTAGCTTACATTAATCGAAGAATAGTTAATCTGTTTTGATATTATTGTGTATTTATCTCATCTTCTAGCAAATAATAAAATGTGGAATGAAAGCAGTTTTTCCTTGTACAAACGCGATCGCAATTTTCCGTTCACATTAGCCGTAACTTAATAACTAATAAGTTGCGTTTTTCAGCATGTAAATAATTAGGAGATTTTTCTTTTATTTTAGAGACAAACTTAATAGAAAAATTTAGTCGCTATAGGTTTATCCTTTTTAAAATAAAAATGAGACGAGCCTCGCCAAATAAATCACAAACCGCCGGGGCCCTCAATAAAATACATAACCATTGACTAGACTTTGGATTTGGCCGTTTAATGAACCTTCACGGCCTCTTCCTAAAATAACAATACGTTAGACTCTTTAAGACGCGCCTTAATAAATCTTACCTTCCTAAACTCGGGTGCACATTTATGTGACCCAAATCCAATTCTCAACGGAGTCGAAATGTGTTTCTAATCACGGGTACATTGATTATGACGTGGTTCGAGATGCGTGTCCATGACGTTGCAAATTCATTTTAAAAAATAAGAATGAGATGAGCCTTGCCAAATAAAATACAAATTGCGGGGCCCTCAGTAAATATTTGTTTTAAAAATTATTTGGACTTCGGGATGGACCGTTTAGTAAAATTTCATGGTCTTACCCAAAATAAATACGCTAGTCACTTTAGGCGCGCCTTTAATAATTTAATTTCCTTAAACTCGGGTGCACATTGATGTGACCCAAATCCAAATCTCAACGGAGTCAAAGTGTGTCGACGACCACGGGTACATTGATTGTAACGCGGTTCGAGATACATTTTTACAACGTTGTAATTCTTGATAAAAACAGTAAATGATAAAAGCGGTTAAAAGTTAAATTTTGCACATAAGTTCACACTTGTATAAAATCAGATAATCAAGCCGAATATAACAGTTGAGCGACCGTGCTAGAACCATGGAACTCGGGAATGCCTAACACCTTCTCCCGGGTTAACAGAATTCCTTATCCGGATTTCTGGTACGCAGACTGTAATATAGAGTCATTCTTTTCCTCGATTCGGGATTAAAATTGGTGACTTGGGACACCTTAAATCTCCCAAGTGGCGACTCTGAAATAAATAAACCAATCCCGTTTCGATTGTCCTTTAATTGGAAAAAACTCCCTTGCGCCCCCGCGGGTGCGGAAAAAGGAGGTGTGACATACATGACAACAAAAATTGGGTTTCAAGTCTATGAAGAGCGTTTGAAATAATATTTGTCGGTTGTAATCATAAACAATAGTAGCCAAAGATCATATTACCTTGCTATGAATCTTTTTCGTAGAAAATAGTTGTACGTATCACTTAGCTACAAAATTTTAAGCCATCACCATTTAAACATTGTATGTTTGGTGATAAAACTTTATTGTCACTAAGTCACATGTTGATTAGAAATAACAAAACGATTGTCGTAATTGTTTATATTACCGGTGACAAAAATTTAGGTTCCAAATAAATGTAAATTTTTGATAAGTTTTCTAATGGGTCAATTAGAACTTTATATTTAATCGGCATAATACATACTTTACCCTCTCGGTTACACAAAAATCTCTATTATATAAACAGGGGTGACTCAAGCGCAAGTGTGGTCTAAATCCAAATTTTTATATGAGGCCTAATATTTTTTAAAATAAAGTTCTGATATATATGTTTATTTGAAGTCTATTCTTCTTGCTTTCTGAGATACAAAGTTGTTAATAATTGTTTTGATTGATTTTTTCTAATAATTAATTGATAATATGATTAACCCATTAATTAATCTTTCTTGAGATACTATTGACCTTAAGTAAGATTTTATCAATGTTAATTTTGAAAAACTTCTTTTGGTTGAGGCAACTATATATATTATAGGAACTGTTAACATTATTCTATAAGCAAAATAAGCATTTGAAAAATCAAAACTTTTTATTATAATTGAGTATATCCATTAATCTATTATCTTCTTCTGGTACTATTTTTCTTAATATTCTTAATTCAAGAAATAAGTCTAAACCATCAATATGAGCTTGACTGTCATGTCTTAAGGAACATTCAAAGTTAAGGCACTACTTTTTCATATTTTGGTCATCTAATGATCTCATTTTGTTTACCTTCTAATATGAAATCAAAAATATCTTCATATACTTCAAATTGTTCAAATCTTTCTTTTAGTGAAAAATGGCTTGATCTACTATATATAGGAAGTAATTAACTCTAAAAGATTTTTTAAAAGATTTTATGATTTCATCATCAATGTTCTCATTTTAATTTTTTTCTACAAATTACATGTTTATTATGAAATTTAAGTTCTATATTTATCTTAAATGTAATTTTCTTGCCAAAATTATTACAGTTGTAAATCTCTCTTCTCTATTATTTCTTTCATAATCTACTTTTATTCTAAAAATATTAAATATTATTTTTTTAAAATACATATCAACCTATTATTTCTAAAAATGCCCCCCCTCCTCCCACCCCTCCCATATTTAGGGACCTAAGGCACAAAGCCTTATTACCATAAGGTTAGAGCCGGCATGTACTACACATCCAGACTTATCACTTCGTAGCTAAAACTTCTTATGTGGACAGTATGGTTGTCCAACGGGACTGGACGGAACAAACAGGACGAAACGTTCGTCCCATCCCGTCCCGTCCCGCTAACAAATGGAATGAGACGGGATGAGTTCGTGGGCCTTAAGTGTATTTTTTTTTAAAAAAATGTCTAGTTTTTGAAAATTACTATGTTTTTAAAGTTTGCAACGACTAGATTTTCGACTTATTTAATAAACTTAAATGTTACTATGTTAAAATAAAAATTAGAAAACTATATAAAGAATTATAAAATATTAAAACAAAAGACTTGTAATGAAATATTCTAGTAATTATAAATTTATAATAGAGTTATAATTTATTTAATATAATTTTAAAGTATTAACTATTAAGTAACTAAGACAATTCATAAATAAAATTCAACGCTTAGAGCCTTTTATTTTATTAATAGAACTTTCAAATCTCAAATACAAATATAATTCTTTTGAATAGCACCTAATCGACGCAACCACCTTCTAGGAAGGGTTCTATTTGAACTAGGCCTCTTAGTAGCCAATTAAAAATTATCATACTAATATTTGTAAGCTCCTATATAGATTCTTTGTAACTTATCAATAATATCTCTTCGACATTCTGCTGGAATTGGCAATGTTGATTGATGTTCCATGAGCTCCATGTCATCATCACTCCCAGTGGTTAGTATCTCATTGTATTCTTCTTCCTCCCTAGTGGTTAATTTTTCAAAACCAAGATTTCTTCTTTCTGAATTAATCCAATCTCTGAATAATACGGAAATCTCTAGAGTGTCCTCCGCTAATAAATGTCAATGATCTCCAATTTGAAATCTTACCACGCTAAAAGCACTTTCCAATGCTACTGATGATGCTTGAATAGCCAGGATATCTCGGGCCATAATTGAAAGTGTTGGAAAAGCCTTGCCACGCTCCCTCCACCATGACAATAGTTGTTCCTTGCCTTCTTTGTCTTTAATATTTTCCAATCCTTGATTAAGATAAGAATCAAGTTCATCATCAATAGAGGAATCAAAACCTGTTATATCATCCATATCTTCCCATAAAACTTCTGCTCTACTTAGAAGTAGAGGGAGCAATTTCACAACCAGTTGTATCCATATATTTATATTTATCAAACATTGATCTAGCATAAGAATATATGCTAGCTCGGAAACTCGTCCGGATTGCGCACGCAAATTGCTGATGAATAAAATGAGGTTTTAAAGACTTCGGAACGCAGAATCGAATTCTAAAATATAAGATGCCTTATGAGTAACCACACAAATGCGATGTAACCTTTTGGTTAACATAAATATAACCAAAGACCGGTAAAAAGGGAGAATAAGCACATTTACTATGTATTCTTCTAATCTTTTATTTTTTTTGGGGGTAACATTCACTATGTATACTTAGTCGTTTACAAAATAAATGTAGCTAGAGATAAGTGCATAGAGAAAAGTCTTTGGCACTTGAAGAAAAACAATAGAAAGACTTGTAAACTTAATTTGGAGGTTGATAAGGAGAAACAAGTTAGGTATGCCTAACTCACATAGCTAATACTTGATAATAGCCACAAAAATTAAAATTTTATGGATATTTGCAAAATTATAAAATTTCTTTGCCACAAAAATTAAGTTGATAAAGCTAATTCCTCATATTAGCTACAATTGCTAGTAATCATGGCAATAACTACCTAAATAGCTATAAATTTATTGCTACAAATAATATTTGGTAGCTAATCATAATTTTTACCACGAATCAAAAGTTACTGTAGCAATAGTTACCTCTTAGCCACAATAAATTATTTAAAAAAAAATATTATAGCTAAATAAATATTTTTGCTTTAAGTTCTAAACGTTTGTGGCAATAGTTAAATGATATAGTCACAGATTTATTGGTATAATTGAATTATGTAGCTAATTCTTAGTTTTTTGCCACGAGTTGAAAATTACTACAGCTATAGTAACTTTTAGCCACAATAAAATATTTGAAAGAAAATATTGTAGCTAAATGAATATTTTTGCTTCAAGTTATTAAAAGTTGTGGCAATATAGGTTAAATTAGCCACATGTTTCTTGCTTTAATAGAATTTCATAGCTAATCATTAATTTTTGCCACGAGTTGAAACTTAATATAACAACAATAACCTTTTAGCCACAACAAACCATTTAAATCAAATATTACTAAATAAATAACTTTGTTTCAAGTTCTAAAAGTCATGGCAATAGTCATCACGATAAAATGATATAACCACGAATTTATTGCTACGATAAATTTTGTAACTAATCATTAATTTTTGCCACAAGATAAATTTTCCATCACAGTAGCAATCTTCTAGCCACATTAAAACTTTGAAACAAAATTTTGTAGTCAAATAAATATTTATCTTCTTATTTTAAGAAAATAAAAATAGTTAGATAATAGTTACTACTATTTGTCATGAAAAAATCAATAGATACAAATTTAAAGTGACGATAAATTTACGAGTTTAATATACTTTAGTCGTACAACTATGATTGTTATCGCAATAATATTATTTTAACCACAATAAGTTATATGCACAAAATTTCATAAGTGAATAACTTTTTTTCAATGACAAAAACAAGAGTTGCTCAAATAATATCAAGTTATAAAAAATTAATTTTAACTATAAAAGTTGTATTTTTCAAAAATAACATAAACTTCAATGAGCACAAGAAGACTTCAAAGAGCGATGGTGAATCAGGAGGTGAAGGTATAATTGGTGTACTGCTAAGACTTATGAAAGAGGGAGGCCTTCAATTTCCAATCACTAACGACAACATCAAAGCTATCATTTTTGTAAGTACTATATACTGCATATTTCTGTCTTCAATTTATTCTCAATATGAAAATTTCACCATGAATGAAGGTGAAACCATCCAAGAAATGTACATAAGGTTCACAACACTAACAAATGAACTTAAGTCTCTTGGAAGAATTATTCTTGAAGAAGACAAGGTTGAGAAAATCTTGTCAAGGGTTTTGCCAGTAACTTGGGAAAGCAAAATCACTATTATTCAGGAATCAAAGAACATTGCTACTCTCAAGTTGGATGAGCTGATTGGAAATCTCACTGCCTATGGACTGAGAAGGCAAACCATAAAGATGGATGCACCCAAGAAGGAAAGAAGTTTGGCTCTTAGAATAGCTGAAGGTGCAAACTTAGAGGATGATGAAATGGCTATGATCACAAGGGAATTCAAGAAGTACCTAATGAGAGGAAATGGTTCTTCAAGAGGTGCAACCTTCAACAAACCAAGGGCCCCTGAAATACAGACCATCGAAGGCTGCTACAAATGTGGTAAGACTGACCACATGATCAAGAATTATCCTTAGTGGAAAATTGAATGGAAGAAACAAAGGGCCGAACGAAGAAATATGAAGAAGAAATAGGTTCAACCCAAGAAGAACAAAGGATCAACAAAGGCTATGGTTGCTGCTTGGGGAGAAAGCTCAGATGAGGATTCAGAAGATGAAGTTGGAGATGAACAAACACTTATGGCCACTGGAGAATCAGACGATGAACAAGAGGTAAGTGTAATTCATCTCAAAGACAAGATTAAATTTTTGTCTAAAGAAAAGCTATCTGAATTACTGCTAGACTTCATTGATGAGTCTAAGGTCATAAACAATGAGAAGGAACATATGTCTAGGGAATGTGTGATCCTAAAAGCTAAATGCAAAAATCTGGAACTCAGGACTAGTGAAATTGATAGTAAAAATACTAAGTTGAAGAACCAAGTTCTTGAACTTGACACCACTGTCTTAGAACTTAGATTTGAAAATTTAAAACTGAAATTAGGAACAGCTACAAAGAAAGCTGATCACATACACCTCACCTTAGAAGAAAATCTAGGAGAAATGAAGGATGAGTTGTACAAGATATATGCGTAGATAAGAGTCCTAAAAGAAAATTTAGGTAAGGTGAAACATGAACTAGATAGAACTTGCAAATGGAATAAGTCTTCTGATGCACTATCCTGGCTACAAGAGCATCATAGTAGCAATAAGAGAGGACTTGGTTATGGGACCCCAACTCCTAAGTGGGATCCCAAAAGCCAGTACATCACACTTCCTGAGAACAAAATCTGCACACACTGCGGCAAGACTGGTCATTACAAAAGTGAATATACGTAATGCAAAAGAAAAGACCAGTCAAAAGAACAAAATCTTTGTTCAAGAGAAAAATAGGCTGCCTAGATGGGCTAAAAAGAATTTAGTTCACCTATTTTCATATGGAAAGGGACCCAAACTAGTTTGGGTTCCTAAGACTGACCCCTGATTTCATTTTACAGGTCCAAGTGAAGGGGAGTAGCCAAATATGGTACATGGATAGTGGCTGCTCAAAGCATATGACTGGAAGTATGAACCAATCTTGGCACTTGAGGACCTAAAGTGAGGTAATGTCTCCTTTGGAAATGGTAAGAAAGGTGAGATCATTGGGTTGGAAAGGTAGGTAAGACTGACTCACATTCCATTGAGAATGTCTACTTGATAGATAGCTTGAAATATAGCCTAATCTGGTAGCATTCACCTCTACCAAATATTTTGTGATTAATCTTACCACTGACAAGATTGTTTTACAGGGAAAAAGAGTTAACAATATTTATATTGTAGATTTATCCACTCTTTTAGAAAACGAACTAACTTTCTTAAGTGTGTTGGACAATGATTCCCTCTTATGGCACAAAAGACTTGGTCATGCAAGTCTAAATCAACTCAACAAATTAGTCTCCAAGAGCCTGGTGATAGGGTTACCTAACATCAAGTTCAAGAAAGACAAAGTTTGTGAGGCCTGTGCAAGGAGGAAGCAGGTAAGATCCTCTTTTAAAAGCAAGAAAGTGGTAAGCATGACGAGGTCGATGGAACTGGTTCATATGGATCTCTATGGTCCAACGAGAACATTGAAAAGAGGTGGGAAGAAATATATGATCGTGATTGTTGATGATTACTCTAGGTTTACTTGGGTATTATTTTTATCATCTAAGGATGAAACATTTGACATGTTTACTGTCTTTGTTAGAATAACTCGGAAATAACTAGGTAATCAACTTGCATCAATTAGGTCTGATCATGGAACTGAATTTGAAAATGCTAAGTTAGCTGAATTTTGTGATGAGCACGGTATAGATCATAATTTCTCTGCCCCTAGGACTCTTCAACGAAATGGAGTAATTGAAAGAAAGAATATGACTCTTGAAGATATGGCTAGGACTATGCCTCTTTCTAGTAAACTGCCCCATAGCTTCTGGGTAAAGGCTGTAAATACTGCATGTTACATCATTAATAGGTGCATGACTAGACCGCTTGTAGAGAAGACTCCCTATGAGTTACTTAAAGGGAGAAAGCTAAATATATCCCATCTTAGGACATTTGGATGCAAGTGCTTTGTGCATAATAATGGAAAGGACTCACTAGGCAAGTTTGATCCCGTAAGTGATGAGGGAGTATTCTTGGGATATTCTTCATATAGCAAAACTTATAAAGTGTACAACAAAAGAACTTTGTGTGTAGAAGAAAGTGTACATGTAGTTTTTGATGAAACTAACATTCTTTCTAAGAGACATGAACATGAATATGAAGCTATTAGGGCTGGTAAAAGAATTGAGTGAAGTCACAGCTCAAGCTGAAGCTGCACCAAAAGAAGGAACAAGTGATGGAACATAATCTTCCATCTAGGGCAACCTAACAGGGGGAACTGAACAAAGAAAAAGTGAATCTAATTTCCAAATGGAACCTGTCCATAAGCTTGTTCCTCAGCAACAGAACATGAGAGAAACATCAAACAGAAATCAGTTGGTGATGAAACCTTACAAGTATCAATGTTCTCATCCCATTGAGAACATCCTTACTGACCCAACTTCTGGAGTTAAAACCAGATCTCGATTAAAGAATCTATGTGCTTTTGATGCATTCTTATCTCTTATTGAACCTAAAAATATTTCTGAAGCTTTGCAGGATTCAGACTGGGTGAATGCAATGCAAAATGAACTCAATCAGTTTGAAAGAAGTCAAATGTGGCATCTGGTCACAAGACCCAAGGATAGATCAGTAATTGACACTAAATGGGTCTTCAGAAACAAACTTCATGAAGATGGAATGGTTCACTACTAAAAAAATCAGGTTTTAGCGACGGACAAATTCTGTAGCTAAACAGAAAAATCCGTCGCTAATATCATTTAGCGATAGATTATCGACGGATTATCAAAAGATTTTGCTAGCTACGAGCATTTTAGCGACAGATTAGCGACGATGTTCGTAGCTAATCTTAGGTTTACAAAAGAGTTTTTTGTAAATGCGGTTTTTGGATCAGTGATTTTAGTGGAGAGTTTGGAAAAATCCTACTGGAAGGTAGGTCATGGTTTTTTCACCTTTTTGAGCCAGGTATTTTCCACGTAAAATCTCTGTGTTCTTTATTTTCTGTATTTATTATTCCGCAACAGTAGTAGTTGGAACACATAGAAGAACCGGTTCCTTCTATAATCAAACTAAGCAATAATTGGATACCACACAAATCACCCTCCCTCTTGTGTTGTATTGAAGTATAAAACATTAGTTACTTATCGACATAGACCCAAATGAGTTTAAAATCTAAGTTAGTTAATGAGATTTTTACATAAATACCTGACTGGATTCATTGTTTACGTTTCATAATCAGTATACATAGAATATACATGATTATGCACATATTTTATATAAATTATTTATATACTATATATACACCGGCTATCTTTAATTAAAGTGGTTGGACGAATGACTTTAGGTTAATTCTTCTTAATTAATTGGGTATGATAATTATAGAATAGGAAGTGTGAAGTATCAGAAAGGTATGTGTTACATCGTTCCTATAAGAATAAGAGTATCAATGTATATTTATAGTTGGTCTAGGACTTGTACTTGCACGTATTAACTCGTTTCTCGACATGTTAGTAGTAGAGAGAACACTATTAGTACTAATCAAATTAACCTTGAAGCTGAAGTAAATATTTAGTGAAAGTCGAGTCAGTTAGAGAACTAGAAAAGAACGAAAAGCTTCAAGATAGTTTGAACAACATTAATCTACAAGACAAAGGACCCACTATCATTTGCTGCGAAGTGTATCGTATTTTAGGGAAGGTTAGTGTTGGAAAAAATAATATCCCACTTATTCACGGTAAATATAACAATGACACAAGAGAGTAACAACGACACCAAATATTTTTACGGGATAAATTACAATACCCGAGCGGAGCAATATAATACCACTATAATATTACAATTTGGTAGTGTCAAGAGACTGTTACAACTTCAAAAGAAATAACACGCCTTATTTTTAGCACCTCAACTACACTATTATTCTCACTCAATATTTATCTCATATAATATGTGGATTACTCTCTCTGACTCTCTCTGGCTTCTCTCATTTTTGGTGTACTTGAAATAAAATAGAATGACTCTATTTATAAGCAAAGGAGCCGTCCAACTGAGCCAATCAAATTCATTCGTTGCAATTTGCAACAATCTGCAAATTGCCATCTTGTTATCGTCCATTTCAATTTGTTGCATTGCAACATGTTTCCAACTTTTGTTTTGCTTTTTCTTTTATTTATTTTTTCTTTGAATAGGTCCCATAAATCTGTCCCTTAATTTTATTTTTTTCTCTTTATTCCAAGACATGATCTCAATCTTTCAAAATCTTCAAACTTGAGAGGTTTTGTGAAGATATCTGCAATTTGATCATGAGACTTCACATACTTGAGCTCGACTTCCTTCTTAGCAATGTATTCTTTGATGAAGTGATACCTTGTGTCTATATGCTTGCTTCGATCATGATACACCGGATTCTTCGCGAGTGCTTGTGCAGATTTGTTGTCACTACAAATCTCTATAGCTTCACTTTGTGGAAAATTGAGTTCCTTCAATAATCTTCTTAGTCAAATAGCATGACAGGTACATGATGTTGTTGTTACGTATTCGGCTTCACAAGTCGAGAGAGTAACAATGGATTGTTTCTTTGCACTCCAAGAAATAACAAAATCACCCAAGAAAAATACAAAACCAGTTGTACTTTTTCTATCATCAATATCTACCGCATAATCACTATCACAAAATCTCATAAGGTTGAAGTCATTAGAAGAAGAATAAAATAACCCAAATTCAATCATACCTTTTAGGTAACGAAGAATTCTTCTAGTGACTATCAAATGAGTGGAGGTAGGAGCTTCCATGAAAAGGCTTACTATTCCAACTGTAAAGAGTATATCTGGCCTTGTACAAGTCAATTACCTCAAACTTCCCACAAGACTTTTGAAAAATGTGGAATCCACTTTAAAACTCGGACAATGTTGTCCCACTCTCCATCAGCGTGTTCACGGGGTTGCAATCGAGCATGTTGAACTTTTTCAATATCTCTTTTGTAAAGTTTTCTTGAGAGATAAAAATTCTATCCTCCATCTGCTTCACTTCTAGGCCCAGGTAGTATGACATGAGCCCTATATCTGTCATCTCGAACTCACCGGACATATCCTTCTTAAAAGCTTCAAACAAAATTGGGTTATTACCCGTGAAAATAAGATCATCAACATAAAGACAAACAAGAAAGATATCTCCATTAGTATGAAATTTACGGTAAAGAGCATATTCATGGAGACAATGAGTAAACCTATTGTCTTGAAAATACTTGTCGATTCAACTATTCCATGCTCGTGTGGCTAGCTTTAATCCATATAAATCTTTCTTTAACCGTAATACGTTATATTCATGGTTTTTGACCACGAAGCCCAATGGTTGTTCAATATAGACTTCTTCTTCAAGATAGCCATTCAAGAAGGCTGACTTAACATCTAGTTGATGGATCTTTTACATCATTTGCGCCGCCAAAGATATCAACAAACGAATCGTCTCCATGCGGGCAACATGTGCATAGACTTCTTCATAGTCAATGCCTTGACTTTGCTTGTAGCCTTTAGCCACATGTCGTGCCTTGTATCTCTCTACATCTCCATCAGTATTCTTCTTTATCTTGTATACCCATTCCACTCCAATTGCTCGATGACCCCTGGGAAGAGTTGTTAACTCCCAAGTATTGTTCTTCTCTATTGACTCAATCTCCTCCTCCATGGCTTGGCTCCACTTTTTGTTTGTAACAACTTTATCAACGTTCATTGGTTCACTGTCAGCAAAGAGACAATATAAAAAACCAAAATTAGTAACTTCTTCTGTGTCCTCATAGAGCTCTTGAATACTCCTTGTCCTTTGCGGCTGTTCATTTGAAATTTTTGAGAAGAGGGAGATGAAACATTAGTTGGAGAAGGAGGTGGAGTTGTATCCTGCACAGGTTCCACGGTCTCTGTTCTACTTCATCACTAATGTATGGAAGAAAATCATATGAAGTTTCTTTCTGAGCTCCCCAATCCCATGCTAATTTTTCATCAAATTCAACATCGTGACTTACCACCACCTTACCACTGCTTGTGTTCTATAACTTGTAGCCTTTTGAACTCATATCATAGCCAAAAAAAAAAGTTGACACTTCGATCATCAAGCTTCGCTTTCCCTTTATGTGGCACATGAGCATATGCTATGCTCCCAAAGATTCTCAAGTGCTTGACACATGGCTTTCTTTCGCTCCATGCTTCTTGAGGGGTTTGATCTCTAACATTCCTTGTTAGAGACCTGTTGTTCAAACAAACTGCATAAGAAACAGCTTCAGCCCAAAATTCCTTGGGCATACTTTTAGCTTTCAACATACATCTAGCCATATTAAGAATTGTTCGATTCTTTCTTTCTACAACTCCATTTTGTTGGGATGAATAAGGTGCCGTTAGAGGGATGAATTCCATGAGATTGACAGAAGTAATTAAATTCTTTTGAAATGAATTCGCCTCCTCTATCGAACCTTAAAGCTTTAATTTCATAGCCACTTTCTTTCTCCACAAGTACTTTGAAAATTTTAAAAGCAGCAAAAGCTTCATATTTTTGGTTCAAGAAATAAACCCAAGTCTTTCTACTAAAGTCATCAACGAAGAGCAGAAAATATTTACTTTTACGAAAGGAAGGTGGATTGATTGGTCCACACATATCAGTGTGAACAAGATGAAGCGGTAGGTTGATCTTTACATGGCCTCCTTTGGAAAACTCCTCCTTGCATGTTTTCCAAGAAGTCAAGCTTCACACAATTGATTGGGATGGCTGATTGATGGTATCCCATGCACCATGTTCTTTTTTTGAGCGCTTCAAAATTCTAGTGCCCAAATCTCATGTGCTAACACCATGATTCATCTTACACACTAGCCTTCAAACACTTTGCATCAATTGTTTTAAGATTCAGAGAAAATAATCTATTCTTTGCCATATGTACTTTAGCAATTAGAATTTCACTTAAATCCTTAGCCAAAGATGCATATTTTTCATGTGGATGTCATATTCCTTTTCAAGAAGTTGGCCCAAACTCAAAATATTACTTTTTAATTTAGGGACATAATAAACATCTTGAATTATCTTGTAAATACTATATTTACAGGAGATGAGAATCGTACATATCCCTTCGGTTTGAATCTTTGAGGTATCTCCAAAGGACACATTACCTCTTATTGTTTTATTGATCTCCACAATTATTATTATTTTGCATCCACACATGTGATTGCTTGCTCCATTGTCCAAATACCATGAGCTACAATAATCCCTATCTTTTACCTTGAGTGCCAGCAATAGTGTTGACTCATCTCTACTTTCTTGTCATCAACAATGTTAGCTTTTTCTTCAATATTTCTACGACATTCCCAAGAGTAATGGCCAAATTTATGCCAATTATAACACTCAATTTTTGATTTGTCATACCTTTGTCCATTATTTTCTTGGTAGTAGTCACGTCTTCTTCCTCCTCTTTGTTCACGACCACGACCTCTGAATGTTTGGCGGATTTTAATTTCATTGTTGAAGTTGTTACCGTTACTTCTTTCTTGTCCATGACCGCCACGGCCTCGTCCCCATCCATTCCCTTGATAGCTCTTTTCACCTCCATAATCCTTGAAGGATGCCTGAGTTTTAAGAAGCTGCTTTAATGGCACTTCTTGTCTCCTCTTGATCTGTTCTTCATGGGTCTGTAAATAACCCTCCAATTGCTCCACCATCATTGAGTCTAAATCTTTAGACTCTTCAAAGCACATACCACAAAATTAAATTTAGGTGTTAAAGTACGAAGGATCTTTTCTACCATACGAACATCTTCTATGTCCTCCCCGTATCATCTCAATTGATTACAACAGCCTTCACTTTTGAACAATAATCCGAAATGCATTCGGATTCTTTCATTTTTAAAACTTCAAAATTAGCCCTTAGAGTTTGAAGTTTTACCTTCCTCACCTTGTCATCTCCTTGAAGAGAATTTTGTAAAATTTTTCAAGCTTCCTTTGGGGTGGTAGCATCTGTCACTTCCTCAAATAGGGCATCATCCAAATATTGGTAGATGAGCGTGAGGGCTTGTTGATCCTTTTTTGTTGTATTTTCCAATACATCTTTTTCATTTTGAGGCAAAACTTCCTCATTATCAGGTTTTGCATAACCTATGTCAATGATTTCCTACACATTCTGGGAGCCAAGAATGTCTTTCATGCGTAGACACTATTTCTCATAATTATATTTTGTGAGACGGGGATTACTGAAAAGATAGCAGCCCATTATTCGTTATGGTTCTAATACCACATTGTTGGAAAAACTAATATCCCACCCATGAATAATATTCACGGTAAATATAACAATGACACAAGAGAGTAATAATGACACCAAATATTTTAACATGATAAATTACAATACCCGAGCGGAGTAATATAATACCACTATAATATTACAACTTGGTAGTGTCAAGAGATTACCACAACTTCAAAAGAAATAATACTCTTTATTTTAAACACCTCAATTACAATATTACTCACACTCAATATTTATCTCACAGACTACAATCTATGGATTTTCTCTCTGGCTTCTCTCATTTTTGGTGTACTTAAAATGAAACCGAATGACTATCTATAAGCAAAGGATCCGTTCAACTTAGCCAATCAAATTCATTCGTTGCAATTTGCAGATTTGCAAATTGCCATCTTGTTATCGTCCATTTCAACTTGTTGCCTTGTAACTAGTTGCCAACTTTTGTTTTGCTTTTTTTTTTATTATTTTTTTTTTATTTGAATAGTTCCCACAATTAGGTGGCTGATTGCCTGGCTAAACTTGCTTGTAATTCTAACACACAACTGGTAAAATAAAAGTAACTGAATGAGGGACAAAATGGTTCTTATTTATGAGGGATCCTTCCCTAATTGATATACCAAGGAGGTTCATAATGCCACTAGAATGTTTGCGTTGTTTATACCTAAAGGAGGCCAAGTGTAGTTTGTCCATCCTCATAGGAGCTCTAGTATTCTCTGGTAATTCGTCTTCCCTAAGGTATAATTTTTCACCATCCATTGTAGCTGCTTCCTTTGCTATTACATCAGCGATTACGTTGGCTTTCCTATAGCAATACTTGATTTCAATTTGCCTCTCTTGAATTTTCTTTTGAGCTTCCTCTATTGCCTTTCTCAATCTCCATGGGGCACTATGAGGGACAAGAATGGCAACTTAATCATTGCCTCTTCAGTGCCCATACAGAGTAACAACAACATGACAGAAGCTCTTGCTGATGAGTTTGGAGTTAAATGGTGAAGTCAACATGGGTATACTAATTTTGTTCTTGAATTCGACTCCCTGATTATTGCAAATATGCTGACCAACAATATGATGATCAAACAGATTGCAGGCAACATCATCAGCATCATAAATGAGGCAAAAGTCGGAGTGTATCACTGTTTCAGGGAAGGTAATTAGGTGGCTGATTGCCTGGCTAAACTTGCTTCTACTTCTAATCAGACTTACATTTTAGAGTTTCCAACATCTCCCTAGAACTGTTAAAAGTGTCTTCTTACTAGATAAGTGGCAGTTACCCACCATAAGGTCAAAGTATGACAAATGTAAAATTAAATGTATATTCGTGTTATTTGGAAGGACCTGAGCTTCTTTTTTTTTTCCTATCAAGTCTTGCCTTCCATTTTTTTCATTGAATCCAACCAACCACGTTTATAGCTCTTGTGTTGGTGGGGTTTTGACTTGGACCCCTACCCTATTTGTTATAACATTATCGTAATACAGGAGGGGCACATGTAAGCAAAACCTCCACAAAAGTCAAGTGTAGCTTGTCCATCCTCATAAGACATCTAGCATTCCCTGGTAATTCGTCTTCCCTGAGGTATAATTTTTCACCATCCATTATAGTTGCCTCCTTGGCTAATGCATCAGCGATTGCATTGGCTTCTTTATAGTGATGCTTGATTTCAATTTGCCTCTCTTGAATTTTCTTTTGACCTTCCTTAACTGCCTTCTCAATCTTCATGGAGATATGACATGTCCTTTTAGCATGTTGACCACCACCAGGGAGTCCATATCTAATACAAGATGTGTGTGTTGTTGATCATAACATCAGTTAATTCCATAACTAGCAGCCTGCAGTTAACAAAGATTGTTAGGTGTGAGTTCAATAATTTTGGCGAATACCATAATCATGTTTCCATTTCCCTTCCTAACGTTCCCCCATATTCCTTCCAGTATCAATCGTCGTATGAAGTTACCATATGTATTAAGTTTCCATGTATCTCCCTGAGGTTTATCTCAGTACACCAAGCTGCCAGTGATCCTAGTCTTATATCTTTCCACAACTAGACAGATAGTTTCCCATCTTCAGTTGGCTTCCATCTTGCCTAACCTTTTAGCTATGGTAACTTGCACACTAAAAAGAACTTGATTAGCAATTCTATACATAGTAGTGTTCTTTAGGCTGGATTTTCTGTTAAATCTTGCTTTCCAAAGCTCCAATAGAATGTAATAGGGTGTTATATGAAGGACGAGTTTATGAACTTGGTTTCTAGGTTGAGTATTCCACCAAAAATTTAAAATTTCCTGCACTAAAATCCCATTATGCAATATTCCCAATGGTCTAGCCATATGTGTCCACAACTTTGTAGCCAACTCACTGGTAGCGAACACATGGTCCACAGTTTCAGGTTTAGGTACTCTGCAGCATGAACATATGGAAGTTGATTGAAAGCCAAACCTCAATATAGTGTAATCCATTGGTAGTTTTTTTTTTGAAAAGTTTCCACATGAAGAAGGAGACATTGAATGGTATTCCTTTTGCAAAGATTTGCTTTGCTAGATGATCCTTATCTTTCTTTTGCCTGAGGCATTCTATTTACCTTGAAAATGATAACTACAATTATATTAGATTTTGCAGTTCTAAAAGTCTGTAATTTATTTTAATACTAGTTGTAAGGCAATAGATGCTAAGCGTAAGTAAAGAAAATAAGAAATGCAAACCAATGGGGTCACAAGGATGGACCTCGAACTGGTTAAAGCAGGGCCTCAAGGTCTAGACGGGGTTAATAGAAATGAACAATTGATGAAGAATAAATGATGATGAAGGCCTCAAAAATGGCCTTTTGCGATTAATAATGAGCAATAAATGAAGAACAATAAATGAACAATGAAAGAAATAACAATAAGTGAGTAGAACAACTGTTTAAGCAAAGAGTAGAGAATATTGTATTGTATTCAATATGTTGTGTAATAATCCAAATCCTTTACAAGATGACAAGGGTCCCCTTTATATAGGAGGGGTCAATCCCAACATAGTACATGCCAAATAAATGATGAAGAAATGCTACTAATACAGCTGTATAATGGCTCAGTACGGATTTGTACGATTCTTGTAGACCTGGTAAGCTCTAACCACGTGTATTTGGGAATTTTTCTACCTTTCCATGACGATCATCAGTTGTACTGTTCCGAGGTCGACCATAGTGAGCCTCCGATATGTTCCCTCGAGGGATACACCTCGGGGTTGCACCTAACGCTCTGCTTTGGGCTTCTTCGAGGTTAGGCGTGGAGCGGCATAGTAGCCCCAAAGTCGAACTCCCCAATTTTGACCGTATACAGATAGTCCCCTTATTTTTTAGAATGAAAAGATAAGAAATGATTTTGACCTCAACTTTCTCGAACCTCTTGTGATGACATCATGCTCGTGATGTAAGTGTTCGAAGTGACTGAAATATCCCATTAGTTCATCTCCCTAAAATCACTGAATATACCGCATGTTCATTTTCCCAAAAGCGTTTATTGTGCCGCTGATCCATTTCCTCAAAGGCATTGATTGCACCGTTGATATGTTTTTCCAAAGGCATAGATTGCGTCGTCGGTTACATTTCTGTCCCTCTATAAATGGGGGATTGCTTGAACCAAGACTTCACTCCGTCTTTTCTTCAACAACCTTTTATCCCTTTCCCTTTTCTACATCCTCCTCCAAACTATTATTTTTATGGTTCAAACTTGTGACCATAAGGTCATACGCCAACAACTTTGTCAGTTATGCCATGACTCATTTTCAAAGCCTTTCCCCACTGAGTGGGGTTACACCGAGTTGTTGTTGTTGTTGGCCCGAAATAATGAGAGAAGAGCCTCAAATTCTTCCCTTATCAGAAGATATGTGGATCGTAAACTGCTGCTAATCTCTCTTAACTCCCACCTGGTGTGGCGCTTCACTCCTTTTGCTTTTCATGGAGTGAGGCGGAATTATCAACTAACTTTCGCATCCCACACCGGTGCAATGTCTCAAGAAGTGGCTTCACAATAGTAGTACTGACGAAACCCATATTCGCCAGGTTTTTCACCAGGCCACAATTTTCCTTGCTTGTTAAAAGCTTTTGCTTTTTGATAGGCTATAGCCTTTTCCTCATATATTGCTGCTTCAGAGGAGGTTCTCGAAGAAAATGCTCTGAATATCGAAATGGGGTCCCCGAGAAAAAATGGTTCTCGAAGATGTCACTCCCGAGGATATACCTTCAAAAGTAGATTAGGCTTTTTAGCTGTTGTTTTTTGCTTTTTTATTTCTGTGTAAGAACCCCTCGTGGGTCTTTGTAATCGTCTTTTATCAATGTAAGAGTTTCTTTATTTTGTCTTCAACTTGTGCTGAACTCCATTTTGCCTTCGTTTGTGAGAAATCCAAGTGTATGACTTTATCGATCGGTCCGAATATTAGACCCGATCATAATAAACCCTTGGGTTTTTAATTGGTTAATATGACATTCCTTGGAGCTCCATACTATCCTTAGACTAAGAATGATGCGAACTTAGGTCGCCAGGACTTCTGGGTCCGAATTGAGTGAAAGGAAGGTCTCGATTTTTTGGAATAAAGCCTAGCCTTTTTAGGCCTCGCTGATAGTCCTCGAGTGGTAAGTTTCTTGAACTAAAGAAGCTTTTAGATTTTACAACCAGGTGGGCGCTTGCTCGATCATCTAAAAATAAAGATAGCTCTTAGGATTTTACAAATAATCCCTCAGCGAGAGTTTTCTCAAACTCGAGCAGCCCGTAATTGAGCAAACATTTGTTCAAACTTAAGATAAAGATAGCCATGAGGCCTTATAAATAGTCCATGGGTGAAATCCTGCTCGAACTTGGGTAGTCTGTGGGCTAAATAATCGAGTGAGTGTTTGCTTGAACTTGAGATGAAGATAGCCCTAAGACTTTATAAATAGTCCCCGAGTTAGAACCTGCTCGAACTTGGGTAGCCCATTGGCTAAATGATCAAGTGAGCGTTCGCTCAAACTCGAGAGATGAAAGTAGCCCTGAGGCTTTACAAATAGTTCCCCAGTGAGAACCTGTTTGAATTTGGGTAGACCGTGGGTTAAATAATGGAGTGAGCGTTCACTCGAACTCGAGAGAAAAAGTAGCCCTGAGGCTTTATAAATAGTCCCGAGAGAGGACTGGCTCAAACTCGGGTAGCCTTTTGGGCTTAATAGTCAGGTGAGCTTTTGCTCGAACTCGAAGTAAAGTCCCCGAGTGAGAACCTACTCGAACTTGGGTAGCCCATGGGCTAAATAATCGAGTGAACATTCGCTTGAATTCGAAACAAAAGTAGCCCTGAGGCTTTATAAATAGTCCTCGAGCGAGGACTGGCTCGAACTCGGGTAGCCTTTTGGCATAAAAGTCAAGCGAGCCTTTGCTTGAACTCGAAGTAAAGATAGCCCTGAGGCATTATGAGTAGTCCCCGAGTGAGAACCTGCTCGAACTTGGGTAGCCCGTGGGCTAAATGATCGAGTGAGCGTTCGCTTGAACTTGAGAGAAAAAGTAGCCCTGAGGCTTTATAAATAGTCCCCGGGCGAGAACTGTCTCGAACTCGGGTAGCCTTTAGGCTTTAATAGCCGAGCGAATTACTACTAGAGCCCAAGTCGTAGATTGTGCTTAATAATTTCCGCCAAGCCGATTCTCGATACTTTGGTTCTAACGCCAATATTATGACGTAAGCGGTTGAAGTTACTTAAGGGTTTCTTTGGTACGATTCTCAAAATCATTAATTACAGGCGGCCAACGGTCGGCCTTTTGGCTTCCTCAGCATGTTCAAACGACCTTTATAAATAGAAAAACCCCACCATTTTGTCGATATCAATCTCTTAGTGCTTCCAAGATTTCATTTGGCCCCTTTCAATTTCTTTGAACTCTCCCTTTTCTTTCCTAACAACATTTTCCATTTTCTCAGATCTTCCGCTTTAGAAATGGCAAAAACCTCTAAAACTGTTCCTCAAAAGGAAAAAGCTTCATCGTCTTCTCGAACTACCAAAGGTAAACCGGTAGTTGCTCCTAGTATCGAGGAGTGTACTCCCGGGCGTTGTGATAAATCTTTAGATTTCCAGGTCAAAAAGCCCTCCTCTGTTCCGGGACGATGCGTACCCATGTCTCGATACATCAGCTTAATAACTGAAAATCGAAAAGGTGAAGGCCGGCTGCCATTGGGGGAAGGTGGTGAAAGTTGAGATTCCTTCATGAGGAGAAGACATAACCAAGCACAAGGCCGGTCTCCTTAGTGTATACATATATCTTTTCACCTTAGGCCCAGAATTATCCTCTTTACCATCGATAGATCCAGTGGTCCTCGATTTCTGCAGCTAATATCAGGTGACACTTGGACAAATCTATCCATCATTTTGGCACATCGTTTATATGATTAGGTATCTCTCAAACATGGTTGAAGGGATGTCTTTTGTAAAGCCCCAGATAATTTTGCTAAATAATTTAAGATTTCGTAGAGCCAAGGTAGGCTAATTATTTTATTTTGTGTGCAAGTGAGGATTCATGACATTATGGATATCAGTTGGATATGTTAATAAATGTATAAGTCATATTGTAAGTGATTTGGGGTCTAAGGAGAGGCCTAAATCTAAGCCAAGTTGGAAAATTTCATAATGGACTAAAGTTGTGAATGAGTACGCACAAGACTTCACTTTGGACAATAATATCTCCAGTTATATAAGGTTTTGTGTGATGCACAACCAATCAAATTAAAGTTCTTTGAGTCTAGTTTCCGACACATCAAACCGTTCATCATTTGGAGGCGTATACAGAAAGTTACAACAATTTTACTGGGCATGTGTCATATGTATGCCCAGGTGCGCGGCGGAAGCGCGGCCGCGCATATCGGGAAAGTATTCTGCCTCTGAGCGTGGCCATTAGCACGGGCACGCTAGTAGCAGATCTCTAAATACCCCAAGACCGGGTATGGAGAGTCTCTAAGTCATTTCTTTAGCAAGGGCTTGCTCTATCAAGGGGAATCCGTCCCATACTTCCCTCCTATGATCCAAGGTAAGATTTTTGGAGTATTTTGAGTTGATTACTACTCCTAAACACTTATACTAACAAGGATTGATCTTGAAAATCCATAGATTCTCATTCAAATCCCTAAATTGGTCAAGAACACTACAAGTGGGGATTCTCAAGATTTTTACTACAAGAGGTATGTCTATCATATCTAACTACTCTATGGTGATTATTTATGTATGATATATACGTTAGAACTCATGGGATGGTGATTGGAAACCATAAGTGTCTAACCTAGGTTGTGTTGGTGTTGCAGAGATTGCGAAATAGGTTAATTAAGGAGGTTGATGGTTGGGTATGAATGGTTGGTCATACATGTGTTGTTGGAAGTTATAAATTGGTTAGGAATGATGGTGGAATAATTTGTTGGTTAATAGTGATAGTTGGATGAACTAATACTACAGTTATGAGGTGTAAAGATCTATACCTACAAGGTGTTTGATAATATGCCTAAATGACTTAAGTTATGGAATTTGTTACTAATATTGGCCCCATTGAATGTTATATTGTAGATTGAAGTTTCTTAAGTGTATTGGATCATTGTAGTATCATTAAGGGGTAAATTTGAGGTATGTATGGCTAAAACCTCCTCTTCTTAGAAATTGAGCTCTTTTGGTGTCCATGAAAATGTTGTTAAGATCGATCTTTGATTGCTGTATTGATTGTTACTTCATGTGAATTAGTGTTGCAAAATATATACGTGTAAGGTGTGTCTCAATATATTCGATATGCTATCCTTGGTAATTTAAGGATGTTAGAAGAATGTGAACCATGTGTTGAAATGCTTCGACTTCAAATCAAGTTTAAACTTAGATCGTTATGCCAAATTGTGTGAGAAAACTCATTATGGTTGATCCTCCTAATTGTTCTTATGTGTACTAAATGTATTTAATTAATTGTGTCCAGTTGTTGGTAGTGTATAAAGATGTTTGAAATAAATCAAATGAATTGGGGAAATAACATGTGGCCAACGTGCCAAGAACTTGAGTTATAATTGTGCCTGGTAGTGCCTATGCAATGAGAAAATATGAAACAGATTATGAAATGAGCCTTGACTCTGATTTCCATAAATGACTTCAATGATAAAGTGCCCTAAAGGCTTTATACACAATTTATGCTCATAAACGGCTATTCGAGATAATGTTTTGCCTTATAAGTACATTCAATATGATCCAAGTTGTTACATACTTCGATGTTGAAATTATATATTATCATGATTGGAAAAGAATAATTCAAGAATAATTAGTGTAATTGCTTATTTATGCGTTTGATGTGTGTTTCTGTTGTGGTTTGGTGTGTCCCCTCCCTTTTGGAAGAATCTGTTGTGTTTAAAGTTCCATTGCTAATAAACTTGAGGTGTGTGATTGTCCGAAATATTGTATATGCCCATGATTCATGATTCCTCTCATGTGTACTTGACATCTTCGGTTGAATGGCTTGATGTTGTAATTGATATTGATGTGAGATTTGGAGGAAAAGAGTTTGAACTATGAAATGTGGCCTAGTACCAAGTATGATGTGATAATTGTGGCCCCAAGTGCCTATGATCTGATATATGTGAAATGAGATGAATGATGGAAAAGGAGTAATGTCTTGGTAAGACGGCCTAGCCGATCGGGCCGTGATTGGATGCCATGCTACACACATGGTGGTATTGTGCTGATATTGAAATCGGAAAGTGAGAATGAAATTATGATTAAGGTAACGTCTTGGTAAGACAGCTTAGCCGATTGGGCCGTGATCGGACGTCATGATATATACATATGGTGGTAATGTATTGATGTTCGAAACTAGAAAGTGTGAATGAAATAATGGTAACGTCTCTGGGAGATGGCTTAGCCGATCGGGCCGTGATCGGACTCCGCTCAAAGAAGCGGTGGCAAAGTGAATAATGATGCAACAGTGTGGGATGCTCCAACCTAAAATTTCAGAAACTATGTGAAAATCATGTGAACCTCCTTATATTGTTGACATTGTGCTTATTTGAAACTTTGTTGTCTTTATGATTTTCTCTTTATTCTTGTATGAAAGTTCTTTCTAACTAGATGGTGTTTAGTTATACATACTAGTGCTATTCGATGGCACTAATGTCCCTTTTGCCTAGGGCGCTATGTCTTTAAATGGATGTAGGTGTTTCTATAGCAGACAGTGTTGGTCGCAGCTAGTGCCGCATCATCCTTTCAGCTGACTTGGTGAGCCTCACTTCATTTCGGGATCCTGTACCATTATTTATCATGTACTTTGTATTTTGAGATATAGTCAGAGCCTTGTTGCTGGCATTTCCATATTACTCATCGGTTGTATTTAGAGGCTCCGTAGATAGGTAGTGGGTGGTGTTTGGTATCGGGAATTAAATTGGAAATATTGGTATTTGGCAAATATGTCTTCCTTCATATCTATAAAAATTATTATATTTTGGATACTATGGTTGAAACTGCTAATGGAACCAAAGTGAAAGTTGTTAATGAAATATTTTCAGAGTTTGAATAATGGAGTATATCTCCTCTTTATTCAAGGATGACTTTGGGTAGAATGAAATCTAATAGGCTTGCTCAGTCGAGTTTAATGGGTTGAGCGCCGATCGTGCTCCTCGGTTTTGGGGCGTGACATCTTTTACCTTCGACTATCTAATTAGACTCTATAGCCACCGACCCTATCGAGGTGGCCTAATTAAGCTGAAATGTCGATCCTCGAAGGCCTTCTTTGCTAGAATCGATTAAGACAAGCACCAAGGGTGGGTGAGCCGCATTGTCCGAGTCAGGACCTCAGACCTGATCCCTGCTGAGAGAATGCCATTCCCCAAGAAATGAAATATGAATCGTAAGTAAACATGTTCCACTGATCAGATACCTTTTCTTGACTTTGAATTAACTTTCTTCGATGATACAGCTGTTGAGTGGTACCCCGGTGCTATCAACGATCTTTCAGGCTGGGTCTGGTGACTTGATTCGATCTATCCATATGCTAAGAGCATGTGGCGCGATCTGGCTAAGACCCGTTGGGAGGCCAAAAATCATGGTGACTTTTTATCTCTGTTCATATTCAAGCTCTTTAGAGATGATATTTCTCACTAGCTCTCTCATCCTTTGTGCCTCTGGAGGCCGTTTTGATGAGGGAACCCTCGTCGGAGGAAGTAGATACCCCGAAGCCTGCTAAGGAAAAGAATAGAAAGAAGAAATCATCGTCCAGGTCCCCGAAGCCAAAAAAGGCTAAAGTTCAAAGGCCTGAGACTGATTCATTGGCCTCAACTCGGGAGGCGGCCGAAGGTCTTTGTGCCGAGGGCAAAGAGAGTGATGACTGCTCGCTTGTACTTGGGGGTAGAAGAAGTGATGCTACCTCGAAATCTACTAAGCTAAAGGTGATTGAGCCGGAGGTTCCTAGAACTGAGGCCATCGAGGTGGACCCGATCTGAGGGAATTGTTAAAGGGGGCTTAGACGAAGTCCCCGAACCGACCATTGACCAAAACACAGCGGTTGCGAGGGGCACTTAGTTGATAAACCCGAAGAAACTATTAACAAAGCCCCTCGTTGGAGGGAGAGGTCCTCCGTCGACCCCGTCGAGGTGATCAACGTAGATGAGCCTCTGTTGGGCCCAACATTCTCTCCTGGACAAATATGGGATGCCCAAGTGATGAAAACTCCCGTTGTGGAGGCATCCCCCAGGGAGAATAGTATGTTTGAAGGATATTTGGCTGGGGTTGAGGAAGGCACTGATATCGACGCCTCATTGATCTTTGAAGAGGCCGAGAAGCTTCGACAACAGGTAATGTTGATTTGACCGTTGTATTTTGAGTTTCGATTTTGCTTTTCCGACTCTCTACTTCAATGTTTTCAGGTCTTAAAAACTCTCCAACCAAGCCTTTTCCAAGTCACAAGTAGAGTTAGCTCATTGTGAGGATGAATTTAGGAAGCTCATCTCTAAATTGGGCGAACTTAAGGCCCTTCATGCCCAAAAAGAGGGGGAGCTAGGTGACCTTCGAGATCAATTGGAGAGGATATCTCAAGAGCGGGCCGATCTCGATGAGAAGGAAATACGACCTTTATTTTTGTGCTTTAGTCAATTGAATGTTTGATACCTTAATTTGACTTTTTCAGCTCAAGCCAAAAGACGATTTAATGCGATAGGAGCTTAGAGTCAGAGATACCGAAATCCTTAGGCTGAAGCGGCGCAAGGATGAGGTGTCTTCCGATAAAGAAACTCTTCGAGAGAAGCTGACCTCGGTTGAGTGCCAACTTCAAGGGGCGAGGGGAGAAAGCCTCAAGTACAAAGATATCCATTATGAAATAGTTAATGAGCTATCTGCAGCTAAGTCCGAGGCTGCTGAGCTCATGTCCTCAAACAGAAAAGATGTTGATGCTGCAAATGCTCGAGCCAGGAAGATATCCGAAGAGGCTGAGCTTAAACTGTCTGAAGCCTTGGAAAATGGCTGATTAAGATCTAAGAGACAGTATCTCGAGAATGTATATGCAGGGGGCATCGATTTGTCTACTGAGATGAAGAGAGTGAAGGCCCTATAAGAAGAATTGGCAACTCTGATTTCTTCCGACGATGGTTCAGCTAGTGATTCGACTAGCGGCTCGGAGGATGATGAAGACGATGGTGAAGTCCCCGAAGGGGAAGATGCCATCGATGTTCCAAGGGTCAAGGGCCAGGCCGTTGAAGGCACAACTTCCGAGGTAGCTCTGTCCGGTTAAGCAACCCTGGTGGTAGATTAGGTTTTCATTTGTTCCTTTTCTATGTAAGGGCTCCAGGCGTGAGCCTTGTAAATATATTTTTTTGTGAAACCTTATCATCTCCAGGCGTGAGCCTTGTAAATATGTCTTTGTGAAACCTTATCATATATATATATATATATGGATTTTTGCTTCTTGTCATTTCTTGTTTTCCCATTGCCTTTTTGGAACGAATTTCAATGCTTGTCGATAACCAGTTCGGTGTGTCGGACTTATGATATAAACTGTAGACATGTGATTTTTGACCCTCCCTAAGATTTTTTATATTTTCACATGTAAATATTTAATTTAGGCCTAATATAGCTATTTTAATTAATTTGACTCTTTTACTTTATTTCATTACAAGAAAATGAAAATTACAAAAAAAATAGTTTCATTAATATTTTTGTAATCATTTTTAATCTTGAAAAATACCAAAAAAAAATAGTTTATTTTAACAGTTAGTCTTATTTTAACATCTATTTTACTTAAGTAGGACTAATTAATAAATGAGGCCGTATTTTAGTCTCGTTCACGGAGAAAGAATAAAATTTGAGCTCGAGCAACTCATTTTAGGCCTAATTTTAAACCTAGCCCATAATTACTAAGCCCATAATTTCTAGGCCCACACCCCTAACTTAATCCCTACCCCTATGTAATAGTACATAATGGCTAAATAGGGGGAGGGACCTAAAAAATTGGAATCGGTCGCTTTCTGAAGCTTCTTCTCCAACCAAAAGGCCCCAGACCTAAAAGACCTAAGACAATGGAGAAGCAGCCGTTGCCGTGAGCTTCATCTTCTTAATCCTTCATCTTCTGCCATAAACACACGCAGAACACGCCCCTCCACACGTCGTCTTCCTCAACCAGACAACAAGCACCCCTCCAGCGTAACTTTTGGATCTTCTTCATGGAGGACACCATAAAACCCCAGAATTTAGCTCCATCTCCATAGCTCACGCCGGAACCAACCTTTTTCCTCCACCAGACCTCGCCGAGAACCAGCAGCTTCTCCCCAAAAATGGAGGAACCTCCATCGTCGTTCTTCTCTGCACCAAGAAACAAGAGTCGATCTCTCGATATCCTTGCTCTTTGACAAACACGGGAAGAAGAAGTAACAACTGCCTTCCCTCAAAGGCTCTCTCTCTCTCTCATTTTCCGTCTCACCTGATTGTCGACGAGCTTAACCAGAAACCGGCGATGCATGAATATATGGGTGTTTCCTTTGTGTGCTAAAAAATGCAGATTAGTTTGAGGTGCCAAGACTAAGCGAGATGGGTCTTATAAGTATTATCCGTATGTTAAAAATATGACATTAGAGAATATGTTTGGCTGGACTCGCTTGAGGTTCGATTTTTCATACACAAATGCCAAGAATTAGCAATTGTCACTTAGCGAAAATTGACAGAACAATTGAAAGAATTTTGCCAAATTGACAGAACTTGTCATAAACTCTAAAGTGTCAAGTGCTGTTAATTGTTACCGATACTGGGTTTGCTTATTGAATTATTTTGTTACAAGTGATTTCACTCCATCTGTTAATTTTGTGATTTTTTTTTACTGAAAGTAGTTTTGACTTGTGAAACTTGAAAGTTTTAATTGCACAGAAGTATGTAAGCTTACTGCCATTAGTTAATGTCATAACAAAAGTTTCATTTTAAAAAATAAAGATGAGAAGTTAATAAATCTATATGTATGCAAGTTGAGTCGTGCCATGTCAAATAAAATCCCTAAACTCATGGCCCTTATTTAATTAATTTTAATCCTTTAGAAATCGAGGTGTGTCATTTAGTTGAATTTCCATGGCCCTCACAAACTTGAAAGTGCGGAGTTGCTTTAGGCGCATTATTTTAATAAAATTACCTTCCTAGACTCGGGTGTACATTTCATGTGACCCAAATCCAAATCATAACAACGTTGAATAAAATGTGTCTCGGATTGCAGGTGCATTTCATGTGGTGTGGTCCAAAGACTCATTTTAGATGACGTTGAAATCTTTCTTAAAATAATTAAAAGTGGTTTAAAGTTAAAATTGAACCATAGGCTAAAACATGTATCAAAATCAGATAATAGACCAATTATAACAGTTGAACGACCGTGCTAGAACCACAGAACTCGGGAATGCCTAACACCTTCTCCCGGGTTAACAGAATTCCTTACCCGAATTTCTGTGTTCGTGGACTGTAATACAGAGTCAATCTTTTCCTCGATTCGGGATTTCAACCGGTGACTTGGGACACCATAAATTATCCCAAGTGGTGACTCTGAATTTTAAAAATAAATTATCCCGTTTCGATTGTCACTTAAATTGAAAAAAACTCCCTTATTTACTCCCTTCTGGGGTGTCGGTAAAAAAAGAGGTGTGACATAAACCCCTCGGGTTTTTATGCTCGATGAGTGATTGATAATAGTTGACCGTTCGGTGTTCGAGCCTCGAGTCAAATTTTGACTCGGGTTTATTGACCCTTTGGTTTTCAACATATCGACCCTTAGGCTTTTTTAGACTGGCTCTTAGGCTCTTACGCATTGGCCCTTAGGCTCTTTTAGGCTGGCCCTTAGGCTCTTACGTGTTGTCCTTTATGCTCTTTTTAGATTGGGTCGATGCGACATCTAATTTGGCTATAGTTTTCCCTCATTTTGGCTAAAGATTTTTGAAGTTTTGATTATGCCTTGTCAGGTTTTATGTTCGTCTGACTCTTCAATGGCTCAAACGAGAACCTCGATTATGAGTCGATATGTGACGATACTTGAGTACCTTGGGAGGCTCGCTCAAAGGTTGAGTTTTTGAAACCTTTTCATTGAAGGCTGATTGTTTTCGAAGCCTTTTTATTGTTCGAAGCTGATATTATCGAAGCTCCTGCTTATGCTGAGGGTAGCCTGATTAACTGGTTCTTTTCGAAGTACTTTCGAAGTATTTGGAGGCTTTTAGTTTTATAACGGCAGACGAACGTCTCTGAATCGCATTAATTTGGCCGTAGCCTTTAAGTTCGACCGTAGTCTTTTTGTTTGGCCGTAGCCTTTAATCCCCATGTGTAGTGACCTTGGCGTCCATATCGAGGGTATGCCTTTTTTGGGGGTCTTGCAAGTTCAAATATATAGCCTTGGCCTTCAATTGGGGTTATGCCTTTATAACGTCTTATAAATTTGAGTACACCTCGTTGAGGTCTTATAACTCCGTATTTCCTCATTTAGGTCTTATAAATTTGAGTATGCCTCATTGAGGTCTTATAGGTTTGGCCATGCCTTGTTGAGGTCTTACATAATGATGCGGCCCCACTGAGGTCTTACGAGCTCGAAATTGCCTTATTGAGGTTTTACAAATTCGACTTTTTGATGGCTTCGACAAGCTGACTGTCGATGATAGTCCCCGAGTGTTCAAGGGTTTTTGGCACTTGAGACGGTTAACATGAAAGTATTGAATTTCTTCGAGTGTTTTGGTAAGCAAAAAAGGCTTCCTCAATTATTTTATGTACTTGTACATGTTGTTTTTGCCTTTTGGAGGCCCAATTATTCTATATGGACACAATTCATTCGACCGTATGGCCCAATACATCATTCTTCTATCGAGGTCCTCCTAGGCATAGTTTCAGTTTTTTAAAGAGTTGACCTCCTAGGGTGATGCCCCTCAGTATTTGAGGTTGATCAAAGAGAAGCCTTGAATACTTGATGAGGTCTCCTTAGGTTGAATATGTATATTTCCTGGTTAAAACCTCGCTGGTAAAACCCGTTCGGGATAAAATCTGGTCTAAGGGAAAAAAAGCACGCATGCTTTAAAACCCAGAGTCTTCGAGCTGGAAGGCATTTCGATTCCTCTCAATCAAACACCTGTAATAAGTTAATACAAAACACAAATAAAAAAGGAGAGGGTTGTACCTTAATGATGGCGTTCGAGCTTTGATAAATTCCAATTGCTTGTTCTAGGGATGCAGCACTGTCCTCTACTCACTTGTTTGGATGTAGTCGAGAATGAAGGTTGTGGTTGCTAGCTGATTTTTACTTGCTTTTTGGCCTCTTTGATGTGGAGGGTGTTGATGTCGGTGCCATATCGTGCACCGCAAACATCTCTCTTGTTGCGTGTTGTTCCCTGTATACCACTTTTATTCCATCATTGATTGGAAATTTCATCGTTTGATGGAGGGTCGAGGGTACTGCCCTCATACTGTGTATCCACAGCCTTCCAAGTAAGGTATTGTATCTCATGTCACCTTCGATGACATGAAACTTTGTATCTTGGATTGTACCGGCTACATTGACCGGTAGGATGATTTTGCCTTTTGTTGTCTCACTCGCTATGTGGAATCTATTGAGGACTCGAGAGGCGGCTATGATCAGGTCAAGCAGTCCGAGCTACTCCACCACCCTTGACCTAATTATGTTGGCTGAGCTACCTGGATCTACGAGCACACATTTAG